>NC_082642.1:58389985-58696537 GCF_028023285.1 Balaenoptera ricei
TGAAAATGCGCTTTTGAGCCCTGAAGAGCTCTTTATTCTGTCCTGTGTTGTCTTAAAGAACTTCCTGGAGGAGATGACATTTACATTTGTCTTGATGGATGAATAGGGGTTTATAAAGTAGAGTGTTTTAGGAAAGAAATAGAGAATAACCAAAGTAAGGAGGCGTGAAAACAAAAGGAATGGTAAAAAAAAAAAAAAAAAAAAGTCAGGTATTGGAGCATTTAGTGAGAGTAGTTCTTAGAACTACAAGGGATGAAACATGAAAGATTGTGCAGCAAGGCAGGAAGAGCTTTTTTGTGTGTTAGGATGAAATGTCAATAAATGAAATCACTATTTAATTGTGATAAACTCTTTCAGCCTTGACAAGTCATTTTAAAAAGTATGTTTATAATTTGGAATTCAAGATCCAGTTATTTCTTTTAATTACTTCAATTTTGTAGCAAATTACTTTTAAATATCCTGATGATGATAATTGGTACCTTGTAAAGAATGATTTAAAATCTTATAATAGCCACAGTTATCTCCTCCAATTTCATGTCTCACAACTCCTCAAAAATGCCCAACCATTGGTCCAGAGTAAACGCCTCTGTAATGTCTCTAACAAACATTATGCTGCCTTTGACTTTAACGATTTCACTTTTTGTTCTCACAGGAGATGAGCTCACTCTGCTCTTCTTTCAACTCTCTATATTTAAGGTAGCCATCAAGACTAAGCTTAAATACTTGCTCTTACATAAGTCTTCCAGCTTCTATTGGAAAAATTTTTATAGCGCTGATATTCTCCGTCCCCCATCTTTATATTTTGTGCATTGTCTTTTTCTTCTCTGGTTTCATAGTTCATAAAATTGAGCTTTTAGGGATTTATACATCATCTTCCATTTTTACAGAGAAAATTATACTAAGAAACTACCTAAAGATCTACTAATGACTACTTTGTGCATTTTTTCATTCAGTTTTCAAGTAATCGTGTCCCTAGTATGTGCAAAAGCACCTGTCAGGTACTGGAGGTCAGAAGTGAACATGGTTCATGTTCTTCAGGAGTTCAGAGTCTAATGGGGAAGCCAGATATTGAAACAAATTTTGGGATTATTTATATGATATAGAGGTACCACAATGGGGGAAAATAACAACTCATCCATTGCGGCTGTACATGGGAGTTGAGGTGGTGAAATTCAGCGAACACTTTATAGAAAGGAGGAATGTTTATAGGTTTGTGAGGGATGGAGTGTTTAATAGACTAATTATTTATATTTCTAGAGAGAAGTAGCATACATTAAAGAGCAGAAAAGGTATATCAGGGAGCTTCAGGTGCTGTGGTATGGTTGAATCATGAGGTTAGGAATGGGAAAGCACAAGATGAGACTAATAAGGTAGAAGAGGGCCTTGATGACTTGCAGTGGGGTTTGGGGTTTATCTTGAAATTGAAGGGACATTCTTGAAGGATTTAATCAGTAAGGTACCAGGATCACATTTGTATATTCAAACTATTACCCTTGTGGAATGGTGGAAAATGGATGGAGGATAGAAGAAATAAAGGGCAGGGGATAAAGTTAAGGATCTGTTTCAGTAGTCCAACTAAGGAGGGCCTTATGATTGGTAGTGGGAAGAGAGAGAAGGATAAAAGTAGTTTTTCAGGTAAAATAGACAAGATTTTGTCACTGATTGGTTACAGCAAGTAAGGGAAGAGAGGAACCAAAAGATGATAGAGTGTTCCCCTTTATCTGCGAGCGGTATGTTCTAAGACACCCCGTGGATGCCTGAAACCACAGAGAGTACCAAGCCCTGTATTGACTTTGTTTTTTTCCTATACTCTCAAGTTAGGACTTGCACAGTAATGCCCACCCGTGAATGCAAATGCATTCTTTTATTTCTTACATTACACGAGCTCTTTGAAACATGTGAAGGTGTTTTGGCACATTGTCTCAATTCCTCTTCATTACTTTACTCCTTTTCGTCTGAGTTAGGGTTCACCTCACCTCTTATGGGTAGAGAATCTTTTAAGCCTGAAACTTGTTGTCTAGCAAGAACTGTGAAGTTAGAGATTAAATAACAAAAGGTAGCCAAGCTCCATATGAGTTTCTTTTCATAAGAATGTGAAGTTCTTAAAAGGAAAAGGGGTTAGTAGGGGACTTTACATCGGTCAATCCAAAAAAAAATTGCTCTTAATCTTGTTTTGAACTCCACCTGTTTCTCAGCCCCAATGAAGACTCTGGAGAGGGGCAAATTTGGACTCACCTGGAATATTCATGGGCTCCTGGAGTCTCTGCCCCATCTGTCCCCTTTATACGTCTTAAGTTGTCTCTGATTTGTCAGATGTATGTGTATGGATAACAGTCTTACATTTCAAAGATCAAGACAGAGAGATTTATTGATGCACTTATGACAAGGAATGGGAGCCCTTAGACACCTGTGTCCCTCAAGAGTATGTGCCTGGCCTGCTGTGCTTTTCATTCTTAATCATCTTTCTGATTGATTTTACTCATTTCCATTCTAATAACCAAATCTACATCCTCAACCCAGATATTTCCTATTAGACCAAGACAGATATATCCAATAGCCTATTTTACAAATGACCACTTCCTGGATTCATAGCAGCTTCTAAATCAGCATTTATGAAACAGAATATACTGCATCCATCATCCAGTTTTTCATCCTGTCTTGTCTGAGCTAATGTACCACCTGGTTATCTAAGCAGAAAAATCTAAGTGCAGTAGATACCCCTCTTATCTTCGGTTTCACTTTTCACAGTTTCAGTTTTACCCATGGGTCAATCGTGGCCCATAAATATTAAAGGGAAAATTCCAAAAATAAACAGTTTATAAGTTTTCAATTGTGGTGCCGTTCTGACTAGCGTGATGAAATCTCAGGCCATTCTGCTCCATACCCCTGGATGTGAATCATCCCTTTGTCCAGCATATCCACACTGTATATGCCACCCACCCATTGGCCACTCAGTAGCCACCTCTATCATCAGATTGGCTGTTGGGTATCACAGCACTTGTGTTCAAGTAACCCTTATTTTATTTAACAGTGGTTGCAAACACAAGACTACTGATGCTGGCAATTTACTTTATAAATCAGGTACAGTGAGAGAATATCCAAATTGCCAGCATCAGTAGAATCTGATAAATCTCTCTGTCTTGATCTTTGAAATGCAAGACTGTTATCCATACACATACATCTGACAAATCAGAGACAACTTAAGATGTATAAAGGGGACAGATGGGGCAGAGACTCCAGGAGCCCATGAATATTCCAGGTGAATCCAAATTTGCCCCTCTCCAGTTCCTTCATAGGGACCGAGAAACAGGTGGAGTTCAAAACAAGATTAAGAGCAATTAATTTTGGATTGGCCGATGTAAAGCCCCCTACTAACCCCTTTTCCTTTCAAGAACTTCACAATCTTATGAAAAGAAACTCATATGGAGCTTGGCTACCTTTTGTTATTTAATCTCTAACTTCACAGTTCTTGCTAGACAACAAGTTTCAGGCTTAAAAGATTCTCTACCCATAAGAGGTGAGGTGAACCCTAACTCAGACGAAAAGGAGTAAAGTAATGAAGAGGAAATTGAGACAATGTGCCAAAACACCTTCACATGTTTCAAAGAGCTCGTGTAATGTAAGAAATAAAAGAATGCATTTGCATTCACCGGTCGGTATTACTGTGCGAGTCCTAACTTCTGTGGGTTGAGGGTTGAATGTGTGGTATAAAATCAGAGGGAGCCTATGTGGACTTGAGAAGGAGAGTGGGAGAGGGAGTAAAAAAAAACTGTTTGTAGATTGTGCACATAAGACTGTAGTTGTGGGAATCAGTATTCTCATATTGGTTCCTTATCACGTTTATCTTTCTACTCCTATTATAGTATCCTCAATGGAATAATATGGCACTTCCTCTTTTTCTCCCTCTCTTTACCTCCCTCCCTCTTTCTCTTCTCCTCCTTCCCTGCTTCCATCCCTGCCTTCCTTCCTCTCTTCCTTCCTTTGCCTTAGAGTTTTTACCACTGAACATAACATTCTGGTTAATAAATACTTATAAATATGTTTGTATTCTATGGTATCTGAAAACACTGAATCATATTTACAACTGAGTATGTACATTTTTTGTCCTTAATTTTGTTTCTTCATATTTTACATTCAACTTTTATAACTTGCTATTCAAACTTTATAACTTGAAAACACTAATAATATATTCACTTGCCATTCGAAGAGACTGAATTTCAAAAACTCATAGACTGATACTCTGCTACAAAAAGTATGCTGAGCTGTAGAAAATTTGTTCAGCATAGTTGTTTGGATTTCTACTTATTTTAAATTTATGGGAATTGGCAGCCCTCTTTCTTTATCCAGAGGCAATGCTTCAAGCACTTTTCCTATTTTCATCGTATGTACAGGAAGATATAAATGTATTCATCTTAAAAGTATCTGAAATTCCTTGTGCCACATTTTGATTCTGGTTTTAGGATCTTCTTTGTTATTTGTACAGGTGCTAATTATCCAAATATCACATCTTGTTAGGTGTTTTAAGAGTATTATTTGTGTTTCTTCTTAATAAATCACATAAAATTGAGACTAACTCTGGAAATAAAGTAACTGCCTGTATTTCGTTCTATCCATTATTTTAAAATTAAGAATAGAGATTTAAGTTTTGTACAACAAAAAGTAAATGTGAGAATATTAGGCTTTGGATTTGGAGAGAGGGGAAAAAGACTTGGTTTCTATGAGAGTTCCACCAAAACTAGATATATGACCTACATTTTAGTTTTCTATTACTATCTAACAAAGTGTTTCAAAATTTAATGTTTAAAGCATCCACCATTGTCTTTGTTAACATTCAGGTAAAACTTGGGTCACTGTTTTTCTGTTCCATGTGTCATCAATTCTCAAGTGGTTATAGTGAGATGGAAGCTGAGCCTGAATATCCAATATGGCTTCACTCACCTGGTGCCTTGGCAAGGATGGTTTGGAGGCTGAGCCTGTCTCTTACTTTCCATATGGCTCTTTCCACGTAGCCTGCCTGGGCTTCTTTACCTAGGAAGGTACCAGGAGCAAGTCTTCTGAGTAGCAGAGGCAAAACTGCAGGTCTTTTTAGGCCCAGACTCAGAAGTTGAATAGCATCATTTTGGCTGCTTTCTATTGGTCAAAACAAGACACAAGGTCAGTCTAGGTCCAAAGGGGGAGGAACTAGACTCCATCCCTTGATGGAGAACTGGCAAGATCACATTGCAGATGAGCATATGGGGTAGGACATATTGTTGTGACCATTGTTAGAAACCCAATCTATCAATACTGCAACCTGGTTTAGTTCTCTCCATTTTATCAGGACTAGGCTTTCTTCATTTTGTAAAATGAGGTGGTTAATTCATTTGTGCAATATATAATTATTAGATAGTTATAATAAACTGTTGAACAAAACAGCTATAACTTTAGTCCTATGAAGCTTATCTTTGAATTGGATTAGGTAAAGTTTAAGATTCCCTCTCTTAGAATATTCAGTGGTATTGAAGCAAAGGTACAGCCGGAGTTTCTTACTGGGGAACGTGATTTGTCTCAAGGAACATTTTATTTTTTGTTGTAGTTTTCTTTAGATTTTAAAAAAAACAACCTGATTGCCACAGATACTGTTATACTTCATTATTTTAAAATTATTTGTCTCCATATACACCAAATAAAAAGAAAAAACTCCATCTCTGAACAGTTAAATAAAACCTCAATGAAGAAAATATGATGCAATGGCTGGAGTTCTATAAACTAGCTACTGACAGAATCAAGGACAATTACTTTTCATCAGACTATCCTTTCATTTGCTAGGCAGATATGAGAGAATAACTGACACAGAGAATAAAATACTAAAATTATTCTTTTTTACACTAACTGGTAGTAACTAAAACACAAAAACGAAGTAGCTTAGCTTTTTATTAAAACCAAAGTCTTTGGGACAAAATTATGTTGTCCAACCTGTCGACATCACCATTTACAACAAAATAAAATAAGCCAATCTTGTATCACACCTTTCCCGAACCAGTGTATTTAGCCTTTTCAAAATCTTATGGTTGTAGTTTCAAAAGCAGAGTCAATTACACAGACAAATGAAACTGATGAATTAACTAATTTGTATTCTCCCTAACTGTTTGGATGAAACTCCATAAACATGTTGTTAGTTCCAGTCCTCTGAGCTTTGAATAATTTACTGTTTGTGACAATAAAAGCACAACAGGGAATACTTTAACATATGCCAGATTCAAACTGAGTGAAATACAACAGTTTATAATCTGTGAAACAGAAAGAAGATTGGTCTTTGAAAAACATTTGCATGTAAAGTAACTGCTTCAACACCACAATTCTAAAAGCTCCTATGAGCTGAAATCCAGTGCTATCACTTAACACGTTGTATAAATGATAAGCAGGGTGTATCTCTTCCTGTTTGCATATAAAAATAACTTTACCTTCTGGGACTATTTTTGTAGACATTATTTTAATTCATAGTGTAAAGATGAGAATTGTGGAAATAGTAACCCAAATAAAATTGCAAATGCTCAGCTTGAGGGAATGAAGTGTTAATTATTTTCTGAAAAATAATACATACACAAAAATACATGAGTATAAAAATGGACTTAGCCTTCTTCCACTGTACTCATTCAGACCTTTTCCACTTGAAGAATAGGGCAGAACAGAGACCTTTGAATTTTTGTTTAGAGAAGTTACAGGGACCATGTTTTCTTTATCATTTTGTTTAGATTTTAATTTAATTTTGATACTATTCAGTAAAATTGACTCCTTAAATATGCAGTTCTCTGAATTTAACATATGAATAGATTCACATAACTACCACCGTAATTAGGGACAGAACAGTTACATCATTCCAAGGAGATTTCTTGTGCTACCTCTTTGTCGTCACTCCCTCCTCCCACTCTTCATCTCTGACAATCACTAATCTGCATTTCTCATCATTATAGTTTTATCTTTTTAAGAGTGTTATAGGAACATAATCATACCAAATGTAACCTTTTGAGACTGGCATATTTTATTCAGTAAGCATAATGCATTTATTTGGTGTTAATCCAAATTGTTGCATTTATCAATAATTCATTTTTATTGCTGCATTTGTATTCCATTGTGTGGAGCTTTACCCATTCACTCACTGAAGGACATCTGGGTTGTTTACAGTGTTTAGTACCTACTAATAGAGCTGCTATAAGTATTCTTGTATAGGTTTTGTATGGACATATGCTTTCATTTCTCTAAGGTAAATACCCAAAAGTGGGATTGCTGGGTTCATGGTAGGTGTATGTTTAACTTTTTCAAGAACTGCCAAACAGTTTTTCAAAGTGGTCAAATCCTTTAGCATTCCCAACAGCAAGATTTTAGAGTCTAGCTGCTCCATGTTCTTGCCAACACTTGACATTGTCAGTATTTTTTATTTTAGTCATTCTAAAATGCATGTAGAAGGGTGGGAGGGAGGCTCAAAAGGGAGGGCATATGGGGATATACGTATGCATATCACTGATTCACTTTGTTATACAGCAGAAACTAACACAACATTGTAAAGCAATTATACTCCAATTAAGATGTTAAAAAAAAATAAATAAATAGAATGCATGTAGAGGAATCTCCTTGATATTTCCCTAATATTTGCTGGTAGTGAACATCTCTTCATTTACTTTTTATGGCCATCAGTATATCCTCATTGGTGAAATATCTGTTCAAGTCTTTTTGTTCATTTTTAAATGGGTTCTTTTCTTGCTGTTGAGTTTTGAGATTTCTTTATATACACTGGATGAAAATCTCTTGTTGGATATGTGATATGCAAATATTTTTTCCTAGTTGGTACCTTGTCTTTTCATTCTCTTAAAAGTGTCATTTGCACAGAAAAGTTTTTTTTAATTTTGATGAAGTCCAATTTATGATTTTATATTTTATACATTATGATTCTAGTGTCATGTCTCAGAATTTTTGCCTAATGCCAAGACATAAAGATTTTCTTTTATGTTTTCTTCTAAAACTTCAGAATTTTACGTGTTACATTTGTGCTAGTTTTTGCATATGGTTTATGTATGATTTTTGTATTTGAAGTGTAAATTAAGGTTCATTTTTACATGTAAATGTCCAATTGTTCCTCCACCTTTCGTTGAATTGTTTCTCTATTGATGTTTTTTTTTTAATAAATAACTTTTTTTTTAAAATTATCTATTTTTGACTGCATTGGGTCTTCGTTGCTGCCCACGGGCTTCTCATTGTGGTGGCTTCTCTTGTTGCGGAGCACGGGCTCTAGGTGTGCAGGCTTCAGTAGTTGTGGCTTGCAGGCTGCAGAGCACAGGCTCAGTAGTTGTGGCGCATGGGATTAGTTGCTCCGTGACATGTGGGATATTCCCAGACCAGGGTTCGAACCCGTGTCCCCTGCATTGACAGGCACCTTAACCATTGCGCCACCAGGGAAGCCCTATTGAATTGTTTTTATAACCTTTTCAAAAATTACAGGTTCATCTATATGTGGGTTTATTTCTGGACCCTCTATATTCTTGCACTGATTTATTTGTCTACTCTCTTACCAATACCACACTGTCTTGATTACTGTGACTTCATAAGTTTTAAAATTGGGTGGTACAATTTCTCCAACTTTATATTATTTTTCAAAATTGTTTTTTGGTGTTAAGTTTAAAAAATATTTTTGATTAAAAATAGCATAAAATATGCATTAAAAACAATTCATTAGAAAAAATTCTACTTGGAATACACTGTGTGAAGCTTTTATAAATTGAAATGTAAAGAGGTTTGGACTTTTGGCTACTTAATTTTTGATTAAGTATTTCCATCCATTAATAAGAGATTGCTTAAGTAAACTATGCCACATCCAACTAATGGAGCACTGTGAAGCTCTAAAAAAGAATGAGGAGGACGTCTAGTTCTCAATGATCCTAGGGTGCATTGTACATGAAAAAATATAGGTACAAAGATTATATAGAGTTTACTAACATTTGTGTAAAAAAGGGGAAACAAAATGTATACCATTATCTGCTTATATTCACAAAAAGTAATAACGAAGCATGGAAAGAATAAACCAGAAACTAATGAATTAGTTACTTACAGGAGAAAGTGGGATAGGGAAAAGAAACAGGAAAAACAATGCCCCTGTGAGTATAAGTTCTTACATAGTTTTGACCTTATATACATGATTTATAAAACAGAAAAATAACTACAGATAACAAAGATGGAGAAATTAAAACTGAGCTTGAATACAAGCAAAGACAAATGTATATCAAATTTTTAGCATAACTGCACAGAAGAAAAATTAATCAAAATAACTCTGCTTGCTCAAAGGGATATTTTCAAAATAACAAACATACAAACAAAAACTGTAGGAAATCTTAAACTTCACCAAATCATTTTTGAGTTTTGATTATCATAAAATGGATATGAGTCACAATCTTTAAAATCTCATAAATGTTAATCATTATTTTAAGAATTTTATTATTTTTAAAGTTACTTTATATTATATTTGGATACATATACACACATCCATATATGTTTAATATAGAAATCATCCAATACATAATATTTTACAATCATTTTTTTTTTCACACATAACATGTTTTCAAGATTCACCCATGAAGTGTGTATCAGTACACACTTCATTTCTTTTTTTTTTTTTTTTTTTAATTTAATTTATTTATTTATTTATTTATGGCTGTGTTGGGTCTTTGTTTCTGTGCGAGGGCTTTCTCTAGCCGTGGCAAGCGGGGGCCACTCTTCATCGCCGTGCGCGGACCTCTCACCATCGCGGCCTCTCTTGTTGCAGAGCACAGGCTCCAGATGCGCAGGCTCAGTAATCGTGGCTCACGGGCCCAGCTGTTCTACGGCATGTGGGATCTTCCCAGACCAGGGCTCGAACCCGTGTCCCCTGCACTAGCAGGCAGATTCTCAACCACTGCACCACGAGGGAAGCCCTACAATCATTTTATTTTCCATTTGGTAAATTTGTTTATGAAAGAGAGAGAGTCTTACATGGAAATGTCATATTAGGGCTTTCTTGAAAAACTGGTTTTTCTCTCATAATTTTTTCTTTAAAATTTTATCAGTCTTATCTAATGTAATGTGAAGGATTTCTTTAACACAGGATTTTACTTTATTGATGATCTTTTTTTTAAACAACCCCTGCCATCTTAAATTGAAATCATATAAGCAATTGCATAACTTAACAAATGATCAAGAAAGTTCAACAAAGAAACAAAAATTCCCCACATTCCAAACATTATCTAAACCTGGACTGATATATTTGATAGCTGTGTACTCATTTTTTAATAAAACTATGTGTCCATTTTTCTTTCCAAAGATGTTAATGGGTGGACTTATCCAAAATTTATACCTTGTATGTGATACTACATATCTATGTTTTTTTCTTGATATTAAATCTTGGTATTATTGAGATACATTTGCCATTGTTTCCAGGCTTGCAGAGCTTGGAGGTGTGCTGTGTGTAATTGTTCTCTGACATTGATCCAATGGCTCCTGCCAAACAGGCACTGGCATTCACATTATAGGTCATTTTTCTTCATTGGGATTTTTTTCCTGAATAATTTATTTTTCTCATAAGATCATGCTCTGTAAAAATATGCTCTGACTATAGTTCAAGCAATTGGTGCTCATTATCTATAAAGTCTCTATAGTAATATTAAAACAAATTGTCTGTTTCCAATATTTAATGATGTACTATGATAGTTATGGTATCATCTGCAGTACTGAGGTTATAGCTTTGATCTTTTTAGAGCTTCTTGGGGTAAAACATTACACATAACAAATTTTAAGCAATGCATTTTGTTCATTTTATTTTGCAGATATGCTATGTGAAATCTATTCACATATATATCTGCAATTTACTCTAAATTTTGGCACAAAAAAGGCATTCAAATAAAAGTCAGTGAGTTAGAATTCTTTATAATAACATTTAGGGACTCAAAACTATTCTTTTTTTTTTTTTTAATTTATTTATTTATTTTTGGCTGTGTTGGGTCTTCGTTGTGGTGCACAGGCTTCTCATTGCAGTGGCTTCTCTTGTTGTGGAGCACGGGCTCTAGGTGCGTGGGCTTCCGTAGTTGTGGCACGCAGGCTCAGTAGTTGTGGCTTGCAGGCTCTAGAACCCAGGCTCATTAGTTGTGGCACACAGGCTTAGTTGCTCCGCGGCATGTGGGATCTTCCTGGACTAGGGCTCGAACCCGTGTCCCCTGCATTGTCAGGCGGATTCTTAACCCCTGGGCCACCAGGGAAGTCCCAAAACTATTCTAATTGTTGGTATGAGAGTTACATCTGCCTTTGAATCTTACTTTCTAAAAATGTAGTTGAATAGTGAGCGGTGTTAGTGAAATAATGTGGACGGAGTGTGACTCAGTAATTTTTATTGAAACTTTAGTAAGTAAAAATGTAACATAGATTAATCTAAAGATCTGGCTTTAAAAATGGGTCTGGTCTAAAAATATTTCAAAGTGATTAATGAATAAGTTTTATCTTTTGTTACAATTGCTTTTTGAAAAGCAATTATAATAATTTTTGCATAAAATTGAAAATGCAGTACATAACTATGTTTTCTAAACTTAATTATTTTTCTATTTCCTTCTAACAATTTTTGGGCCTGTATCACAAATTTCAACATATTTGAAATTTCTTTTTGTCTTTTAGTTAGTATAATTTGTTCAGCATGAAAATATGGAATTTGTAGAGTTGTGCATTGACTTTTCTTTGTTCTCTGCATCATTAATGGTATCGCTAGTTATCTATGTAAGAGCAATTGGAAACCTTCTAGATTTCCTCTTCTTCCCATATTAAATCACCCTTGTTCTTTTTAGACTCAATCTTCTAATTATCATTTGAAACTATTCTTTTCTCTTACTGCCCCTGTCTGAGATGAATATTCATTATCTCCCATTTGTAAAGTAGTGAGAGCCTACCAACCAATATTACTACTTTTGGTCTATTTCTCCTTCAATCAGTCCTTCAAATTGCTAACAACATTATCATTGTAAAGTAGAAATCTAGAGTATTATAACACTCTCCTGCTTTAACCCCTTACTACTGCAGGATAAAGTCTAAATTCCTTTTGTTTGTCATTTAAGAATCTTTACTGTTTGATCACAACCTACCTTTACAGCATCCAGGGACAGCTATTCCAGACACTGTGGAATCTTCACTATTTTAAGTAAATTCCATGATGGTTCAAGTTTTGATATCTTTGTAGCCCTCTTGAATAACAATCTGCTCTTCTCCACTATTTAAGTGATGCAGATTTATTTAAATTCCCTCCCCTTATAGTGAGGTCCTCCCTCTTCAGCTCTTTGAGATCCCTAAAGGGTATACATATATTTATCTTTGTAACTTAACACATTTTCTGACATATAGTATGCATTTCACTTCGTATGTGCTGAATGATAGAATGAGTGATTAGATTTTATAGATTAGGAAACTGAAGCATCAGTGGTTAAGTAATAAAAGTTAAAGAAAGAGCAGAGACGCATTTAAAACAGGAGTACAGTTATGAATATGGTGGCTTTTTCAGCAAAGCCAAAGAATCTCACTAAAGTAGAAGTCTTGCTAAGTTAAATTAGTTCAGCTAAATGGTTGACTTAATGATGCTCATGCTTAGAAAAAGTTTTGATTGACAATCATCTTTTGAGAATAAGAAAAGGAAAAGAAAAAAATACAAGGTTTAAATCAGTCTTTTAAGGGTATTTGCTTTCATCAGGTATGGTAAGATACTCAGACCTGGAAATGAGTATTATGAAGGAAGAAGCTTATTATACTTGGGTAGTTCCCTAGGAACAGGAGTCACAGCAGACACATAAGGGAATGGCACAGGCAGGCATCAAGATGGGTCAGGAGGTGGAGGGAGGTGAGGGAAATCATGGGCAGGAGGCTTATTGTAGTTTCCTTAGAAGGAAACAGCAAAGCAAGGTAAGCAGGTTTAGGAATGACTAATTTGAATAATTTCAGCAGACCCTGGGGCATAGGAGCTGCTTATCTGGTTCCTGACTCTGGTATGATTAGAGAGGGTAGATAATGGCCTGGAGTGAGAGACCCTAATAATAAAGGAAGGAGCTTAGGGTACAGGGCTCTAGATTGACTACTTTGAATAACAAAGGTATGCTCACAAGTGAGTTGTTTACTATCTAGGAATTGGCTAACCCTGGAGGGACAGTCTCTCCTGGGTCAGCAAGGCCCCAAGATGTCAAAGCCTCAGAATACAGAAAATGAAAAACATGGTTAATATGATTAGAATAGGATAAAGCTGTGTGAAATGAATCTCAAACAATAATGAAGTAACTGATAAGGAATGCTCATCACCTCCTCCTTGCTTTTTGGGGAAAAAAAAAAAAAGAAAAATCTTTATTTGCAACTGTTTGGCTCTTGTGAACTAATGAAGTATGTCAGTTAGTACCTGCAGCTGAGAGCAACACCTCTGAAAGCAGAGGCTTTGTTTGCAGACAACTCAAATAACAAGACCCTGTGATGGAAAACTAAAAGCTCTCTCTAATGCACAGCCAGAGCCAACAGCTCCAGCAGCAAGTGGTAGAGTAAGGATACCTCATCCATGGTAAATGGCTCTCGTGCATTAATCAGCTGCTTTCACGGCACAGATCCTTGAGACCCAGGGAGAGGACGGGGGGATGGCAGGGTCCGGATGATGTTTGTTTACAAACCTTTTGTGATCTGGACAGTCCTTTGTATCAAATTACTGTCTATGTGGTGGTGAACTCCCTTTTATCTTGCTAGAGATAAAGAGCAATGAATTAAAACTTTGAAGCAAGGCAGGGCAAAAGACGGAAGAATATTTTTCAGCCACTCCAGTTCAAAGCCAGTTATAAGCACTGCCTGCCTAGCCTGTTAGCCCATCCATCATCCTCTTATGTGATTCATCAATCCACTTTTACTCATGGGTGAGTAGTTACCTTCAATTTACACTCCACTGAGGTGTTAGTGCCAGGGATACATGGGGTTTGCTGGTGGATTTCTTCATGTTAATGCCCAAATGAAGGACATGAATTAATGCAACCACAGGAAGGCAGGCTTCTCTGGCCTGAAGGATGCCATCTTAAATTCTTGGGGGATTAGGATGGTGGAAAAAACAAGTACACCCTTATTTAAAGGGTGATTCCCTAGTACAGGAGCTCTGTTTCAGTTAAAAATCACATTAGTGCATACTTTTAGTCTCCACACAAAATTAAATAGAAACTTGTGGCCAAATTACTGAGAAAAAAAGAGCTGCATAAACACCACTATCATTGACCTTAATGTAAAACAGGACACACTGAGTAACTGTGAAATGAAGGATTTTGGACTCTTGTTAGTTTTTCTTCTCCTTTCTAGCCTGTTCTGAAAGTGCACCCAGCGTAGGCGACAGTCCTACCCCTCTGCCCAAGAGAGAAAGAATTCGAGGCTCCTGCTGCCTTCTCTTTTATTGCCTTTTCTGCAGACTTGGTAAAGCAAGTGAGAAGGCCACAGCTACCGCTGCATGACTGAGAGAATTGCTTTAGCAAATAGCGCCCAGATGGGAAAAAAATGTGCTACTGGAGGAAAGGATTCTGTTTGTCAATCCAAACAGATCATTTAAGCTTCAATTAAGAAGAGATTCAGGAGTACTTGACTATAGCATAATCTCTGAGTAAAAAAGCCCTTTTGTGTGAATTAGAGAATGACTCAAATTTTCTACCAGGGACACTGAAGGTGAAGAATAAGATGAGGAAAGAGAGAGAATAGGTAAGCTAAACCATGTTCTCTGCCACAAAATAGAAGGCTAAGGGTAAGAATGGATTTCAGGTGATAAAAACAAACGCACACAAAAGACTTAGAGGTCCTCTCTGAAATTCTTCTAACAGGAACTCCATCTTACTCTGTACTTGTCCAGATATAATTACATGAAAGTTTCCAAAGTAATTTTGAGAAGTTATGAAATTCATCAAAGTGAGTTTCCTATGGTTATCAACAAGTCAATCTTGTGTTTACAATTTATGACTTTTCTAATGTGACTTCTAGAATGTGGGAAAGGTGAGTTAAAGGATTAAAAAACAGAATGCCTGCTTTCAGTGGAAGAAAGAAATTCTAAAATAAAGCTCTCTTCCCCACCCTCTTTAAATTCTGTAGTTACTCTTCTATGTGAACACCTTCTGTGTGAAGTGCATAGAGCAGGGCCAAACACGAAGTTCTTTGCTGGGTACAGTGTTTGGCTTTGAAGCTGTTCAGAGTTTTATAGGGCAGAGGCAAATAAACAGAGAAGGGGGAAAATGCCGGATGAGTCCTTTATGCCTCAGAACAGGATATTCTGCCAAAGAATACAAAATCTTCAGAGAAAAGTTCTAAGTATTAGATCTGCTGAACTAAGTGTTGTCCCGGTAACCCAACTGAGGCAACTCATTTAGTGAAAACTCCACTAAACTAGCTGTGCTTAAGTGACTACCCCCACTTTTGTTGGTATCTCTGGGGCCACACAAGACAGAAGGGTGCAGGAGGAGCTCAATACGTTATTTGTGGAGCTGAACTAAAACAAAAGGTGTTTGCTCTTAAGAGAGCCTTAGCAATTACATCTGTTTCCTATTCTGTTCTTAACATGAGATTGACTCATAGCTGATAACTGACGTTGAGACATGCAGTTTGTAATTATTTCTCTCTAATTCTCTTATAGCTTTATTTTTTTATTGGAGTAGAGTTGCTTTAAAATATTCTGTTAGTTTATACTGTACAGCAAAGTGAATCAGCTATATGTATACATATATCCCCTCTTTTTTGGATTTCCTTCTCATTTAGATCATTACAGAGCACTGAGTAGCGTTCCCTGTGCTATACTGTAGGTTCTCATTAGTTAGGTATTTTATACATGGTATCAGTAGTGTATCTATGTCAATCCCCATCTCCCAGTTCATCCCACTCCCCTCCCTCTTGGCATCCATAAGTTTGTTTTCTACATCTGTGTCTCTATTTCTGCTTTGTAAATAAGATTGTCTATACCAATTTTTTCAGATTCCACATATATGTGTTAATATACGATTTTTGTCTTTCTCTTTCTGACTTACTTCACTCTGTATGACAGTCTCTAGGTCCATCCACGTCTCTACAAATGACCCAATTTTGTTCCTTTCCATTCTTCTAATGATGGACATTTAGGTTGGTTCCATGTCCTGGCTGTTGTAAATAGTGCTGCAATGAACATTGGGGTGCATGTGTCTTTTTCAATTATGGTTTTCTCTGGGTATATGCGCAGTAGTGGGATTGCTGGGTCATATGGTAGTTCTATTTTTAGTTTTTTAAGGAACCTCCATACTGTTCTCCATAGTGGCTGTATCAGTTTACATTCCCACCAACAGTGCAAGAGGGTTCCCTTTTCTCCACACCCTCTCCAGCATTTGTTGTTTGTAGATTTTCTGATGATGCCCATTCTAACCGGTGTCTGGTGATACCTCATTGTAGTTTTGACTTGCATTTCTCTAATAATTAGTGATGTTGAGCATCTTTTCATGTACCTCTTGGCCATCTGTATATCTTCTTTAGAGAAATGTCTATTTAGGTCTTCTGCCCATTTTTTGACTGGGTTGTTTGTTTTTTGATATTGAGCTGCATGAGCTGCTTGTTAATTAATTTTGGAGATTAATCCTTTGTCAGTTGCTTCATTTGCAGACATTTTCTCCCATTCTGAAGGTTGTCTTTTCTTTATGGTTTCCTTCTGCTGTGCAAAAACTTCTAAGTTTAATTAGGTTCCATTTGTTTATTTTTGTTTTTATTCTCATTACTCTAGTAGGTGGGTCAAAAAAGATCTTGCTGCGATTTATGTCAAAGAGTGTTCTGCCTAGGTTTTTCCTAAGAGTTTTAGAGTGTCCGGCCTTACATTTAGGTGTTTAATCCATTTTGACTTTATTTTTGTGTATGGTGTTAGGGAGTGTTCTAATTTCATTCTTTTACATGTAGCTGTACAGTTTTCCAAGCATCACTTATTGAACAGGCTGTCTTTGCTCCATTGTATGTTCTGGCCTCCTTTGTCATAGATTAGGTGACCATAGGTGCGTGGGTTTATCTCTGGGCTTTCTATCCTGTACCATTGATCTATATTTCTGGTTTTGTGCCAGTACCATACTGTCTTCATTAATGTAGCTTTTTAGTATAGTCTGAAGTCAGGGAGACTGATTCCTCCAGCTCCATTTTTGTTTCTCAAGATTGCTTTTGCTATTTGAGGTCTTTTTGTGTTTCCATACAAATTGTAAAATTTTTTGTTCTAGTTCTGTGAGAAATTCCACTGGTAATTTTATAGGGATTGCATTGAATCTGTAGATTGCTTTGGGTAGTATAGTCATTTTCACAATATTGAATCTTCCAATCCAAGAACATGGTATATCTCTCCATCTGTTTGTGTTGTCTTTGATTTCTTTCATAAGTATCTTATAGTTTTCTGCATACAGGTCTTTTGTCTCCTTAGGTAGGTTTATTCCTAGATATTTTATTCTTTTTGTTGCAATGGTAAATGGGATTGTTTCCTTAATTTCTCTTTCTGATCTTTTGTTGTTAGTGTATAGGAATGCAAGAGATTTCTGTGCATTAATTTTGTATCCTGCTACTTTACCAAATTCATTGATTAGCTCTAGTAGCTTTCTGGTAGCATCTTTAGGGTTCTCTCTGTATAGTATCATGTCATCTGCAAAGAGTGACAGCTTTACTTCTTCTTTTCTGACTTGGATTCCTTTTATTTCTTTTTCTTCTCTGATTGCTGTGGCTAAAACTTCCAAAATTATGTTGAATAATAGTGGTGAGAGTGGGCAACCTTGTCTTGTTCCTTATCTTAGTGGAAATGGTTTCAGTTTTTCACCATTGAGAATGATATTTGCTGTGGGTTTGTCATATATGGCCTTTATTATGTTGAAGTAAGTTCCCTCTGTGTCTACTTTCCGGAGGGTTTTTATCATAAATGGGTGTTGAATTTTGTTGAAAGCTTTTTCTGCATCTATTGAGATGATCATATGGTTTTATCCTCCAATTTGTTAATATGGTGTATCACGTTGATTGATTTGTGTATATTAAATAATCCTTGCATCCCTGGGATAAATCCCACTTGATCACGGCACATGGTCCTTTTAATGTGTTGTTGGATTCTGTTTGCAAGTATTTTGCTGAGGATTTTTGCATCTATGTTCATCAGAGATATTGGCCTGTAGTTTTCTTTTTTTGTGATATCTTTGTCTGGTTTTGGTATCAGGGTGATAGTGGCCTCATAGAATGAGTCTGGGAGTGTTCTTCCCTCTGTAATTTTTAGAAGAGTTTGAGAAGGATGGCTGTTAGCTCTTCTCTAATTGTTTGATAGAATTTGCCTGTGAAGCCATCTGGTCTTGGACTTTTGTTTGCTGGAAGATTTTTAAACACAGTTTGAATTTCATTACTTCTGATTTGTCTGTTCATATTTTCTATTTCTTCCTTGTTCAGTATTGGAAGGTTGTACTTTTCTAAGAATTTGTCTATTTCTTCCAGGTTGTCTATTTTATTGGCATAGAGTTGCTTGTAGTAGTCTCTTATGATCCTCTGTATTTCTCCGGTGTCCATTGTAATTTCTCCTTTTTCATTTCAGATTTTACTGATTTGAGTCCTCTCCCTTTTTTTCTTAATGAATCTGGCTAAAGGTTTATCAATTTTGTTTATCTTCTCAAAGAACCAGCTTTTAGTTTTATTGATCTTTGTTATTGTTTTTTCATCTCTTTTTTATTTATTTTTGCTCTGACCTTTATGATTTCTTTCCTTCTACTAACTTTAGGTTTTGTTTGTTCTTCTTTCTCTAGTTGCTCTAGGTGTAAGGTTAGGTTGTTTATTTGAGATGTTTCTTGTTTCTTGAGGTATGATTGTATTGCTATAAACTTCCCTCTTAGAACTGCTTTTGCTGTGTCCCATAGGTTTTGGGTTGTTGTGTTTTTGTTGTCATTTGTTTTTAGGTATTTTTTGATTTTCTCTTTGATTTCTTCAGTGATCTCTTGGTTATTTAGCAAGACACTGTTTAGCCTCCATGTGTTTGTGGTTTTTACAGTTTGTTTTTCCTGTAATTGATTTCTAATCTCATAGTGTTGTGGTCAGAAAAGATGCCTGATACAACTTCAGTATTGTTAAATTTACTGAGGCTTGATTTGTGACCCAAGATGTGGTCTATCCTGGAGAATGTTCCGTGTGCACTTGAGAAGAAAGTGTATTCTGCTACTTTCAGACAGAATGTCCTATAAATATCATTTAAGTCTATCTGGTCTAATGTGTTATTTAAGGCTTGTGTTTCCTTATTAATTTTTGTCTGGATGATATATACATTGGTGTAAATGGAGTGTTAAAGTCCCCCACCATTATTGTGTTACTGTGGATTTCTCCTTTTTTGGCTGTTAGCATATGCCTTATGTATTGAGGTGCTCCTATGTTGGGTGCATAAATATTTACAATTGTTATATCTTCTTCCTGGATTGATCCCTTGAGCATTATGTAGTGTCCTTCCTTGTCTCTTGTAACATACTTTATTTTAAAGTCTATTTTATCTGATATGAGTATTGTTGCTCCAACTTTCTTTTTATTTCCATTTTTATGGAATATCTTTTTCCATCCCCTCACTTTCACTCTGTATGTGTCCCTGGGTCTGAAGTGGGTCTCCTGTAGACAACATTTATATGGGTCTTATTTTTGTATCCATTCAGCCAGTCTGTGTCTTTTGGTTGGAGCATTTAATCCATTTACATTTAAGGTAATTATCAATATGTATGTTCCTACTACCATTTTCTTAATTGTTTTGGGTTTGTTTTTAAAGGTCTTTTTCTTCTCTTGTGTTTCCTGCCTAACGAAGTTCTTTTAGCATTTGTTGCAAAGTTGGTCTGGTGGTGCTGAATTGTTTTAGTTTTTGCTTGTCTGTACAGCTTTTGATTTCTCTGTCAAATCTGAATAAGACCCTTGCTGGGTAGAGTATTCTTGGTTGTAAGTTTTCCCCTTTCATCACTTTAAATATATCATGCCACTTCCTTCTGTCCTCCAGAGTTTCTGCTGAGAGGTCAGCTGATAACCTTATGGGAATTCCCTTTTATGTTATTTGTTGCTGTTCCCTTGCTGCTTTTAATATTTTTTATTTGTATTTAATTTTGGTTAGTTTGATTAATATCTGTCTCAGTGTGTTTCTCCTTGGGTTTATCCTGTGTGGGACTCTCTGTGCTTTCTGGACTTGATTGACTATTTCCTTTCCCATGTTAAGGAAGTTTTTGACTGTAATCTCTTCAAATATTTTCTCAGACCCTTCGTCTTTCTCTTCTTCTGGGACCCCTATACTTCAAATATTGGTGCATTTAAGGTTGTCCCAGACGTCTCTGAGACTGCCCTCAATTCTTTTCATTCTTTTTTCTTCATTCTGCTCCGCAGCAGTTATTTCCACCGTTCTGTCTTCCAGCTCACTTATCCATTCTTCTGTCTGATATTGATATTCTGATAGTTATTCTGAGATTGATTCTTTCTAGTGTTTTTTTAATTTAAGTTATTGTGTTGTTCATCACTGTTTGTTTGTTCTGTAGTTCTTCTAGGTCCTTGTTAAACATTTATTTTCTCCATTTTATTTCCGAGATTTTGGATATCTTTACTATCATTATTCTGATTTCTTTTTTGGGGTAGCTTGCCTATTTCCTCTTCATTTATTTGGTCTTGTGGGTTTTTATCTTGCCCCTTCTTCTGCAACATATTTCTTTGTCTTCTCAGTTTGTCTAGCTTACTGCATTTGAAGTCTCCTTTCATCAGGCTGCAGGGTTGGAGTTCCTCTTGCTTCTGTGTCAGCCCCCCTCTTTTATAGCTTTTAAAAAATTCTTATCTAAAAGTAAATCATTTTATTGACACTTCAACCTATATGCTAAGGTCATTAATAGGTATTTTTGTTTGCTTATTTATCATTTTTAAAGGTATCATTTAGTAAATTTGACACTTTTTCCTTTGGTGTTCAGTTCTATGAATTTTAACATGTTTATATTTGGGTAACTACCACCACAATCAGGATACAGAATGATTCTATCAATGCAAAGAATTTCCTTATACTCTCCTTTATCGTTGCTCCCTCCTCCCCATAACCCTTGAGAATCACTGATCTCTTCTCCATAATAGTGGTGTTTGAGGGGTGTCAGATAAATAGAATTATATAGTATGTAACCTTTTGAGATTGCTTTCTTTTACTCAGCATAATGCCTTTGACAGTTGTTGAAATTGTGCGTGTGCCACTAATTCATTCTTTTTTGTTTCTGAGTAATATTCCATTGACTGCATATACCAATGTATATACTCTCATTTGTCCTTGAAGGCTATGTGGGTTGTTTCAGTTTGTGGTGTTTATTAATAGAGCTGCTGTGAGCATATAAGTGAACATAAGTTTTGTGTGAACATATGTTTTCATTTATCTAGGGTAAACACTCAGGAATCAGGTTACTTAGTTGTTTGGTGAGCGTATAAGGAACAGTCTCATAGTTTTTTTGTATATTTTATTTTTACATAATTTGTTTCCATGTTTCTTTTGGATAATAGTAATGAAATTGGGATTTAATGGGTAAGTTTAGCAACTCCACAATTCACAGTTTTCTCAGGATACAATAGGTATAAGAGACTCACAGATAATTTAGACTTGGGGAAATTCAGAGACCTAAAGTTCTTGGAGAAGCACTATTTCCAAAGTTAAGTGACTAAATTTCCTGCCTTGGATTATTTCTGTATCACATATGTTAGTTGCACTGTCCTCTCCTGCAGTGTCTCAGGGCCTTACAGAGTTTCTAGTGAGACAGCTTTGTCAGTTTTTACTGCAGCTATAACCTCTATCCACAGGCTTGATTGTTCATTGGGGCTAGACCAGGAGATAAGTTTGAATGACAGATTTTTTGAGGTGATGAGAATTGTTTCTCCCTTACACCCTTATGCCAAGGCATTGCTCCCAGCTCAGGCTGGTCACACCTGGGTCCCCACTTCTTCAGGTATAGTCCTTTCCCAAGATGATTCTCACTCCTCATGGAAATTGAATTAGTAGCCCAGGCTATCAGTTTACCAGACAAACTCAGACAGGAGAGTTCTATTAATTTACATGGCCTAGGCAATAACTGGGACCCTCTCATTCCACCCTGCCTCCTTCACTTTACTAACCAGTTAACTAGTTCTGAGGTAAATAAACAACCTACTCTCTGACTGTTTTCTCATTTATAAAATAAATATCGTATTAACACCTAGCACAGGGTTGCTGTGAAGAGTCATTGAGTCAATAAACATTTTGAACAGCATCTAGCAAATAGCTGGTGCTCATTATGTCAAATTGCATTATTATTACCATCAAAGCAACCTTGGAGTTAGAAATGGTGCTCTTTGCTCAGCAGCTCCCCATAAAAGCCCTAAAAGAGGAACTACCTTCACCTTTGTGAATTGTGGCTTGAGGTGCTTAAGGGAAAAATCTGTGACTACCCACATTCCCTTGGCCTCTGCCCTTCAGTCCTTGTGACAGGTTGTTCAGTAACCTGTTTCTAATTGTGTCTTATACTTGAAATTCCATTGAAAATAGTCCAATACATATAAATAGCCAAAACAAATATCAGTTGTAGAATAATATGAGTAATATTAGCAATCATTTAAATATTAAATTTTAATTTTTGGAGGAATTGCATTAAACTGGAAAGAATTTAATAAATTTTGGGGTTTTTTCCTCATATTTTCATTTAAAGCCCCCAAACCAATTTTCCCCCAAATGAATTTTCAAAATTTTATAGTGAGTTTTAAATGTACTTAGGAATGTCCCCCAGCATTTTGCTATATTCATAATCTTTGGTCACACTCCAGTGATAGCTTTTTAAGATAAGATAAAGCTATCTGAGAAAGTTTAATTTAAAAAATGAAGTCCCCCAAATTTATAATAAACAGTTATGTGTTTACCGATTTGTTTTCATGATCAACACAGGAATTTAAATATGTATGGAAGGAGATGAATTAGGCAAAATAAAACTCTATATGACTCACTATAATGCGTTAAAGTGCTTTTTAGTGTAGATTAACAGTTTATTTTGAGGTTCAGTTACTTTTACATAAACTTGTAGAGAAAAATATTAAACATCCTAACATCCAAAATTAGCATCTTCCCTGTTCCATCAATGGGTCACCATATTCTTAGAAAACAAAATAGGTAAAAAGAGGAATTTTGTAAATGAGTTGATTTTTGTGGACACTTTCATTTGGCATTTGATCAGTGTAGGAGCATGGATGACCAAAACCCTTTTTATTAGTTATTTTGAAGAATTTTAGAAGATTCACAATGCTGTTTTCATCAATTGCTTGTCAAAATGGAAAAATATCTGTAGTTATTTAGTCTTCTCTCTAACTGGAATTACTGTGTCTTTTCAAAGGCAATGGCTTTTCAAGCATGATTAGCAATACTTTTATTCAACAGAAGAACAAGGAATGGATTTTATTGCTCTGTGCTTTATGGCTCATGAATTTAACTGAACTAAGTCATCAAAAGATGTGTGAAACATACTTCTGTAGTGGGCTGTTGACTACATTTTCTTCTGTATTTTACTAATGCTATTTTTCATTTTAGCCAGGTCAGCTTTTCATAGAATTAACATCTATCCCTAAAGACCTATGTATCACCACAGAACGGTGAAACAATCAACAACTTTATTTACTTCAGGTCATTGAACAACACTTTACTTACATTTATGTTTTTAATGTGTATGTACATATGAGATAAGGCTAATTCAGCAAAAACTGAGAAACAGACTACTGGTTTATTTTATTTTATTTATTTTTTTTTAAACATCTTTATTGAAGTATAATTGCCTTACAATGGTGTGTTAGCTTCTGCTTTATAACAAAGTTAATCAGTTATACATATACAATATGTTCCCATTTCTCTTCCCTCTTGCATCTCCCTCCCTCCCACCCTCCCCATCCCACCCCTCTAGGTGGTCACAAAGCACCGAGCTGATCTCCCTATGCTAAGCGGCTGCTTCCCACTAGCTATCTATTTTACATTTGGTAGTGTATATATGTCCATGACACTCTCTCACCCTGTCACATCTCACCCCACCCCCTCCCCATATCCTCAAGTCCATTCTCTAGTAGGTCTGTGTCTTTATTCCCGTCTTGCCACTAGGTTCTTCATGGCTTTTTTTTCCCTTAGATTCCGTATATATGTGTTAGCATACTGTATTTGTTTTTCTCTTTCTGACTTACTTCACTCTGTATGACAGACTCTAATTCCATCCACCTCATTACAAATACCTCCATTTCATTTCTTTTTATGGCTGAGTAATATTCCATTGTATATATGTGCCACATCTTCTTTATCCATTCATCTATCGATGAACATTTAGGTTGCTTCCATGTCCTGGCTATTGTAAATAGAGCTGCAATGAACATTTTGGTACATGACTCTTTTTGGACTATGGTTTTCTCAGGGTATATGCCCAGTAGTGGGATTGCTGGATCGTATGGTAGTTCTATTTGTAGTTTTTTAAGGAACCTCCATACTATTCTCCATAGTGGCTGTATCAATTTACATTCCCACCAACAGTGCAAGAGAGTTCCCTTTCCTCCACAGCCTCTCCAGCATTTATTGTTTCTAGATTTTTTGATGATGGCCATTCTGACCGGTGTGAGATGATATCTCATTGTAGTTTTGATTTGCATTTCTCTAATGATTAATGATGTTGAGCATTCTTTCATGTGTCTGTAGGCCATCTGTATATCTTCTTTGGAGGAATGTCTATTTAGGTCTTCTGCCCATTTTTGGATTGGGTTGTTCGTTTTTTTGTTATTGAGCTGCATGAGCTGCTTGTAAATCTTGGAGATTAATCCTTTGTCAGTTGCTTCATTTGCAAATATTTTCTCCCATTGTGATGGTTGTCTTTTGGTCTTGTTTATGGTCTCCTTTGCTGTGCAAAAGCTTTTAAGTTTCATTAGGTCCCATTTGTTTATTTGTGTTCTTATTTCCATTTCTCTGGGAGCTGGGTCAAAAAGAATCTTGCTGTGATGTATGTCATAGAGTGTTCTGCCTATGTTTTCCTCTAAGAGTTTGATAGTGTCTGCCCTTACACTTAGGTCTTTAATCCATTTTGAGTTTATTTTTGTGCATGGTGTCAGGGAGTGTTCTAATTTCATACTTTTACATGTATCTGTCCAATTTTCCCAGCACCACTTATTGAAGAGGCTGTCCTTTCTCCACTGTATATGCTTGCCTCCTTTATCAAAGATAAGGTGACCACATGTGCGTGGGTTTATCTCTGGGCTTTCTATCCTGTTCCATTGATCTATATTTCTGTTTTTATGCCAGTACCAAACTGTCTTGATCACTGTAGCTTTGTAATATAGTCTGAAGTCAGGGAGCCTGATTCCCCCAGCTCCATTTTTCGTTCTCAAGATTGCTTTGGCTATTCGGGGTCTTTTGTGTTTCCATACAAATTGTGAAATTTTTCGTTCTAGTTCTGTGAAAAATGCCAGTGGTAGTTTGATAGGGATTGCATTGAATCTGTAGATTGCTTTGGGTAGTAGAGTCATTTTCACAATGTTGATTCTTCCAATCCAGGAACATGGTATATCTCTCCATCTATTTGTATCATCTTTAATTTCTTTCATCAGTGTCTTATAATTTTCTGCATACAGGTCTTTTGTCTCCTTAGGTAGGTTTATTCCTAGATATTTTATTCTTTTTGTTGCAGTGGTAAACGGGAGTGTTTTCTTAATTTCACTTTCAGATTTTTCGTCATTAGTGTATAGAAATGCAAGAGATTTATGTGCATTAATTTTGTCTCCTGCTACTATACCAAATTCATTGATTAGCTCTAGGAGTTTTCTGGTAGCATCTTTAGGATTCTCTATGTATAGTATCATGTCATCTGCAAATAGTGACAGCTTTACTTCTTCTTTTCTGATTTGGATTCCTTTTATTTCTTTTTCTTCTCTGATTGCTGTGGCTAACACTTCCAAAACTATGTTGAATAATAGTGGTGAGAGTGGGCAACCTTGTCTTGTTCCTGATCTTAGTGGACATGGTTTCAGTTTTTCACCATTGAGGACAATGTTGGCTGTGGGTTTGTCATATATGGCCTTTATTATGTTGAGGAAAGTTCCCTCTATGCCTACTTTCTGCAGGGCTTTTATCATAAATGGGTGTTGAATTTTGTCGAAAGCTTTCTCTGCATCTATTGAGATGATCATATGGTTTTTCTCCTTCAATTTGTTAATATGGTGTATCACATTGATTGATTTACGTATATTGAAGAATCCTTGCATTCCTGGGATAAACCCCACTTGATCATGGTGTATGATCCTTTTAATGTGCTGTTGGATTCTGTTTGCGAGTATTTTGTTGAGGATTTTTGCATCTATGTTCATCAGTGATATTGGCCTGTAGTTTTCTTTCTTTGTGACATCTTTGTCTGGTTTTGGTATCAGGGTGATGGTGGCCTCGTAGAATGAGTTGGGGGGTGTTCCTCCCTCTGCAATATTTTGAGAAGGATAGGTGTTAGCTCTTCTCTAAATGTTTGATAGAATTCACCTGTGAAGCCATCTGGTCCTGGGCTTTTGTTTGTTGGAAGGTTTTTAATCACAGTGTCAATTTCAGTGCTTGTGATTGGTCTGTTCATATTTTCTATTTCTTCCTGGTTCAGTCTCGTCAGTTTGTGCATTTCTAAGAATCTGTCCATTTCTTCCAGGTTGTCCATTTTATTGGCGTAGAGTTGCTTGTAGTAATCTCTCATTATCTTTTGTATTTCTGCAGTGTCAGTGGTTACTTCTCCTTTTTCATTTCTAATTCTATTGATTTGAGTCTTCTCCCTTTTTCTCTTGATGAGTCTGGCTAATGGTTTATCAATTTTGTTTATCTTCTCAACCAGCTTTTAGTTTTATTGATTTTTGCTATTGTTTCCTTCATTTCTTTTTCATTTATTTCTGACCTGATCTTTATGATTTCTTTCCTTCTGCTAGCTTTGGGGTTTTTTTGTTCTTCTTTCTCTAATTGCTTTAGGTGCAAGGTTAGGTTGTTTATTCGAGATGTTTCCTGTTTCTTGAGGTAGGCTTGTATTGCTATAAACTTCCCTCTTAGCACTGCTTTTGCTGCGTCCCATAGGTTTTGGGTCGTCGTATCTCCATTGTCATTTGTTTCTAGGTATTTTTTGATTTCCCCTTTGATTTCTTCAGTGATCACTTCGTTATTAAGTAGTGTATTGTGTAGCCTCCATGTGTTTGTATTTTTTACACATCTTTTCCTGTAATTGATATCTAGTCTCATAGCGTTGTGGTTGGAAAAGATACTTGATACGATTTCAATTTTCTTAAATTTACCAAGGCTTGATTTGTGACCCAAGATATGATCTATCCTGGAGAATGTTCCATGAGCACTTGAGAAAAATGTGTATTCTGTTGTTTTTGGGTGGAATGTCCTATAAATATCAATTAAGTCCATCTTGTTTAATGTATCATTTAAAGTTTGTGTTTCCTTATTTATTTTCATTTTGGATGATCTGTCCATTGGTGAAAGTGGGGTGTTAAAGTCCCCTACTATGATTGTGTTGCTATCGATTTCCCCTTTTATGGCTGTTAGTATTTGCCTTATGTATTGAGGTGCTCCTATGTTGGGTGCATAAATATTTACAATTGTTATACCTTCCTCTTGGATCGATCCCTTGATCATTATATAGTGTCCTTCTTTGTCTCTTATAATATTCTTTATTTTAAAGTCTATTTTGTCTGATATGAGAATTGCTACTCCAGCTTTCTTTTGATTTCCATTTGCATGGAATATCTTTTTCCATCCCCTCACTTTCAGTCTGTATGTGTCTCTAGGTCTGAAGTGGGTCTCCTGTAGACAGCATATATATGCGTCTTGTTTTTGTATCCATTCAGCCAGTCTGTGTCTTTTGGTGGGAGCATTTAATCCATTTACATTCAAGGTAATTATCGATATGTATGTTCCTATTCCCATTTTCTTAAATGTTTTGGGTTTGTTATTGTAGGTGTTTTCCTTCTCTTGTGTTTCTTGCCTAGAGAAGTTCCTTTAGCATTTATTGTAAAGCTGGTTTGGTGGTGCTGAACTCTCTCAGTTTTTGCTTGTCTGTAAAGGTTTTAATTTCTCCATCAAATCTGAATGAGATCCTTGCTGGGTAGAGTAATCTTGGTTGTAGGTTTTTCTCCTTCATCACTTTAAGTATATCCTGCCACTCCCTTCTGGCTTGCAGAGTTTCTGCTGAAAGATCAGATTTTAACCTTATGGGGATTCCCTTGTGTGTTATTTGTTGTTTTTCCCTTGCTGCTTTTAATATGTTTTCTTTATATTTAATTTTTGACAATTTGATTAATATGTGTCTTGGCGTGTTTCTCCTTGGGTTTATCCTGTATGGGACTCTCTGTGCTTCCTGGACTTGATTAACTATTTCCTTTCCCATATTAGGGAAGTTTTCAACTATAATCTCTTCAAATATTTTCTCAGTCCCTTTCTTTTCCTCTTCTTCTTCTGGGACCCCTATAATTCGAATGTTGGTGCGTTTAATGTTGTCCCAGAGGTCTCTGAGACTGTCCTCAGTTCTTTTCATTCTTTTTTCTTTATCCTGCTCTGCAGTAGTTATTTCCACCATTTTATCTTCCAGGTCACTTATCCTTTCTTCTGCCTCAGCTATTCTGCTATTGATCCCATCTAGAGTATTTTTAATTTCATTTATTGTGTTTTTCATCGTTGCTTGGTTCCTCTTTAGTTCTTCTACGTCCTTGTTAAATGTTTCTTGCATTTTGTCTATTCTATTTCCAAGATTTTGGATCATCCTTACTATCGTTATTCTGAATTCTTTTTCAGGTAGACTACCTATTTCCTCTTCATTTGTTAGGTCTGGTGTGTTTTGACCCTGCTCCTTCATCTGCTGTGTGTTTTTCTGTCATCTCATTTTGCTTATCTTACTGTGTTTGGGGTCTCCTTTTCACAGGCTGCAGGTTCGTAGTTCCCGTTGTTTTTGGTATCTGTCCCCAGTGGGTAAGGTTGGTTCAGTGGGTTGTGTAGGCTTCCTGGTGGAGGGGACTATTGCCTGTGTTCTGGTGGATGAGGTTGAATCTTGTCTTTCTGGTGGGCACGTCCACGTCTGGTGGTGTGTTTTGGGGTGTCTGTGGCCTTAGGATTTTAGGCAGCCTCCCTGCTAATGGATGGGGCTGTGTTCCTGTCTTGCTAGTTGTTTGGCATAGGGTGTCCAGCCCTGTAGCTTGCTGGTCGTTGAGTGAAGCTGGGTCTTGATGTTGAGATGGAGATCTCTGAGAGATTTTTGCCGTTTGGTATTACGTGGAGCTGGTAGGTCTCTTGTGGACCAGTGTCCTGAAGTTGGCTCTCCCACCTCAGAGGCACAGCCCTGATGCCTGGCTGGAGCACCAAGAGCCTTTCATCCACACAGCTCAGAATATAAGGGAGAAAAAAATAGAAAGAAAAAAAGAGGATAAAATAAAATAAAATAAAGTTATTATAATAAAAAATAAGAAAAAAAATTATTAAGAGTAAATGTATTCAGAAAAAAATTTTGTTTAATTGTTAAAAATAGATTTATTAATTTTTTATAGTAAAAACTAAAAAAATTTTTAAGAAAAAAATTTATTAAGAAAAAAAAATTTTAATTTTTTAAAATAAAAAATATGAAAAAACTTGTTAAACATTTTTTTAATTTCTAAAAATAGAAAATACGGAAAAAATTATTAAGAAAACATGTATTAGGAAAAAAAAATTTTTTTAAGTAAAAAAAAAAAAAAAAATGGACGGACCTTACCCTAGGACTGATGGTGAAAGCAAAGCTATACAGACAAAATCTCACCCAGAAGCATACACATATACACTCACAAAAAAAGAAAAAGGGGAAATTAATATATCCTGCTCCTAAAGTCCACCTTTTGAATTTGGGATGATTCGTTGTCTATTCAGGTATTCAACAGATGCAGGCACATCAAGTTGTTTGTGGAGCTTTAATCCGCTGCTTCTGAGGCTGCTGGGGGAGATTTCCCTTTCTCTTCTTTGTTCGTACAGCTCCCAGTGTTCAGCTTTGGATTTGGACCCGCCTCTGCATGTACGTCACCTGAGGGCGTCTGTTCCCCGCCCAGACAGAACGGGGTTAAAGGAGCAGCTGCTTCGGGGACTCTGGCTCACTCAGGCCGGGGGAGGGAGCGGTAAGGAGGAGGCGGGGCGAGCCTGCGGAGTCAGAGGCGTTGTGACATTGCAGCAGCCTGAGGCGCGCCATGTGTTCTCCCGGGGAAGTTGTCCCCGGATCACGGATCACGGGAGCCTGGCAGTGGCGAGCTGCACTGGCTCCCGGGAGGGGCGGTGTGGAGAGTGACCTGTGCTCGCACACAGGCTTCTTGGTGGCGGCAGCAGCAGCCTTAGCGTTTCCTACCAGTCTCTGGGGTCCGCGCTGTTAGCCGCGGCTCGCGACCGCCTCTGGAGTTCGTTTAGGCGGCGCTCTGAATCCCCTCTCCTTGCGCGCCGCGAAACAAAGAGGCAAGAAAAAGTCTCTTGCCTCTTCGGCGGCTGCAGACTTTTTCCCGGACTCCCTCCCAGCTAGCACCAAATCCCGAGCCTCAGCTCCCAGCCCCCGCCCGCCCCGGCGGGTGAGCAGACAAGCCTCTCAGGCTGATGAGTGCTGGTTGGCGCCGAGCCTCTGTGCGGGAGTCTCTCCGCTTTGCCCTCCGCACCCCTGTGGCTGCGCTCTCCTCCGCGGCTCCGAAGCTTCCCCCCTCTGCCACCTGCAGTCTCTGCCCGCAAAGGGGCTTCCTAGTGCCTGGAAACCTTTCCTCCTTCACGGCTCCCTCCCACTGGCGCAGGTCCCGTCCCTATTCTTTTGTCTCTGTTATTTCTTTTTTCTTTTACCCTACCCAAGTATGTGGGGATTTTCTTGCCTTTTGGGAGGTCTGACGTCTTCTGCCAGTGTTCCGTGGGTGTTCTGTAGGAGCAGTTCCACGTGTAGATGTATTTCTACTGTATCTGTGGGAAGGAAGGTGATCTCCGCATCTTACTCTTCCACCATCTTGCCCCTCCCCCCCTGGTTTATTTTAAAAACATAAACTATCCACCTGAAAATATTGAGAACCATGAAAAGACAGTATTGCCAGTCGTATTAGTAGCTGGAGGGAGGGACACATCATTTTCTCTTTTCAATTACACTTCCTGACTACATTCCAGAATGCGCTTCTTAATGAGATGAATTGGGTGGTCTGGGTAGTTTAACCATAGTCCATTACTTTCACAGTATAAACATGTTTTTATTTCACAAAGGCCATGTGTTGACTGCTTATAACCTCGTTAATTCTAATACCCTTACATTCAATAGCTGTTTCAAAATGTGGAGCTACAAATCCAAGGTTGAAAAAGCTAAAGGAAATTTTTTTAGCTGTGGGTTGGGACATACTAACACATCAAGAAGAGTTCATTCATGGGTCACCCACCTTCCCACCTATAACTTCTTATGCTTGAGGCCTACCCATATTGTATGCATATTTTAATCCTAGCAATATGTCCTCTTTTGCATATTTATGAAGTGGAAGATTTTACACTCATAGCATCCAGTGATAAATGGTTACTTCAAGTGTCTCACTGGGTTGAGGGCCATAGGTCAAATCATTGAGCCTGTAGAAGTTCATAGTAGATAGAATTCTGCCACTCAGTGAGTTCTTGATTCCTTTGTCTACTATGTATCTCACATAATGTCTGTGGACTAAAATTTTGATTCTCAATGCTAATTTGTTAACTGAAAATGCTTTAAGCCATGAATCACAAGTAGGTGCAGCAATGATCATTTAGTTGTGGTTCCTTGGGGGGCTGAGTTTACAAAGCTTTGGAGAGCACATTTGACTTTGAGGGGCATAATATTGGAGTAATGGTCATTCCAGAGGGAGTTGACATTGTCATGGGGAGCTTTTGGAAAGAAAAAAAATGCTTTTAGAACTCACAGAGATGTAAGTACAAAGTAAAGATTTTTCACTTTTTGCTTGTTTTTAATGGAGGCTTACGTGGATGCCTGGAGCCTGTGCAGAAGGAAACCCTACCTTTCCTCTCAAAACTGCTCACTGATAAATTCTCCCTTTCCTCATTTTTATTATAGTTCTGTGTATTTCTAGAAGATTTTTCACTGTTCAGGAATTTTCCCCTCTGATGGCTGTCACACAGGAGGCTTTGAATTCACTCATTATTTTCAGCTCTATCAATTCAGAAATTAGAATATTGTGGTCCTACAGTGTTGGGTCTGGGAAAGAAGAGCCTTAAGGTCTAAGAAGTAGATACAAATTTGGTAAATTAAGTGACTTTCACTTTACAGTTCTTTAAGGACTCCTCTACCTTAATACTTATATCTAAATATCTGGAAGACTGCTTCATGACATAATGACTTTCCCTTCGATATCTATGATTGTGCTTGGCAATTTTTATTTAAAAAATTACTTTAAAAAAGCCATGTGCTCTCTTTTGTTTTTCAAATAATGAACAGTTTACAGAAGCATAAAAATGTCTCATGATGAAATGCCTAGGGGTCCTTTCAAAATCTGATATCAAAATCATATTACTGTAATTAGACATAATTAGTTTTGCCAGATCTCTTTATTGTTGTTATTTTTTTAATCAAAGGCAATTCAAGTATAAAGTTAGTACATTGAGCATTTAATTGGCATATATTTGAGAGTTTTTAAAAACAAAGAAACTATATTATATCTGCTTGTTAGATTTATCTATAAATAAACATATGATCATTTCAGTATTTCACAACCTACTCCTCAGGTATTTTTATTACACATTTTTTCTTTTTTCTTTTTGCTCCTAGTTTAAATGCATTTGTTAAAGTGTTTAAAACATTTCTTAAATGTCCTACAACTTGTAAGACCATAAGTGGTTTAGAATTTTAATCCTCATTTAAAAAGGCAATTGCTACATTCAATACTGCCCATCATAGATTGATTGGCTGCTTTGAGAAAGAAGAAAAAAAAAAGAATCTCATTGGTTTCTGAGCTTTTGTCTAAGCCAGAACTTCCTCAAACCCATGACTGAAAGTCATCAGGGAGACAGGTCTAAGCAACACTTTAATTGTTCTAAAACTTGCAAGAACTGTGAAAATCCACCCCCCTTCCTTTTTTTCCCCTCTTAACAACGCTGTTGATTTATATATGCAGAAGGGAAAATTTAAGCAGAGGAGAATGGAGACAAGCTCTTGTTTGTTTTTCTTGTGGTTTTTTTTTTTTTTTTTTGGCCTTTTTTTTAAGTACTGGTGACTTATAAAATAAATTGCATAGTGTTTTAAATTTTCTGTGTTCTAAATTCCTCCCCCCTGCAAATTTCTCTTTAGCATTTACCCAATTTAGGTAAAGCTTTATGAAGAGGTAAAGAGAGGAAAGAGGGAGCAAACTTTCCCTTGAAGTTCTGAGTGTTTCAATGCTATGAAAGAGTTAATCAGCTAAAAAAGTGACTTATTTTTTCTTCTACAGCACATTATTGACAAATTCAAACTTTTTCTGAATGCTCTCATCAGTGTCCATGGCTCAAATAACAATAAAATAAGGTCATTGAGGAGTATTCATTCTTCTAGTTATTCACTTATTTGTTTATAAGGCAAGTACTTAATGGGAATTTTCTATGAATCATGGTATAAATACTCCCACTATACCAATTTCAGGTGTATGATAGACACTGTGTATCTGGAAGAGAACAAGATAGACACAGACCTACTTCCAAATGGCTTATATTGAGGATATAGGAAGACAGACATTAAACCAAAAATTTTTCAAACTAATAACAGTTGTCATAAGTGGGACAAGAAAAGAAGTACACAGTGAACAAATAAAAGGGGGACAAGATATAAGTTGGAACTGGGATCTTGGGTAAGGTTTATAGAACTAATTTAATTATAATCAATTCCATTCACTTCAGCTAACTCTGTACAAAACCTATGTACATGCATTTTTGGGCTTAACTTTATTCTTTCATGAATTTTGATAACTTAAGAATATAGACAGAATGTATGTATATATGTTTATATAAATATACATAATTATAAATTTTAGAGATATAAGGATATATAGCTCACAGTACATAATAAGCTTACAATATTCTTTGTTGTGAATTCTATATAACCAATTGATTCTTTCAGAACGCTTTCATTGATTTTTGCTGGACTCTTGTCTATATAGCTAAACTATGGTTGTAAATGACAAATGAGTATAATTTTAACATAAATATTGGTTGATATTTTTACTTATATTGACAATTAAGACAAAAGTGAAATAATGAAAATATATGTTGGACCTTCATTAGTTCTTCAATGACTTGAGCAACTTCTTTGCTGAATCAGATGATAGTTTTTAGAATATTGGAAGGATATTTCCTTGAATGTTTGTGCTACTCATAATGTGAATATAAGCATGCCTAATTTAGGTTTAATCTGTATAAATAACATTTTCTTCACCACTTTCTTAAGTCTAGACCATAAGGAAAACAATAAATTAATCCCTGATTTGTAGTATTTGACAATTTCCATGGTGTTAAGACTTCCACAGTGGCTGATGTCCTAGCAATGTGGTCACTGAACATGGGGTTGGGAAAAGATATGAAGTAGCACAATGTTACATAGTATTTCTACCCCATGCATACAATAGCAGAAATAAGCTCAAGAGCATAGATGGTAGCAAAATATAGTGAAATTATTAGAAAATTTTTGTGTATTTATACCTCTGCTTATTTATTTAACTTAGCAAAAGCTCACAAAATTCCTGAAATTTTAACAGCCAAGTGGCTCCATCACACCACTGATGGATATTTAGCAAATGAAGTATTCTGGAAAATTCATCACTATACACATCAGTTTCTGATTCTAAGCTTTTATAACTGGGGGTGTTCTTACAGTTGCTTAGCAAATAGGAAATATTTTCATAGGTCCATGGAGAACAAAATGAAGCTCAAGAGTTTGGTGTATAGGTCCAGGATTTTGGTAGCAGGTTTTTGGCTTTGCCTTCAGATTCTTGCGATACTTATTCTTGGAGGGCAAAACTCACTTTAATTTTGGTGATTTCTATTTGAAACTTAGTCACTCTGATGGAACAGATGCTCCATACATTCAACATATCCTGGAGTTTGTACTCAAAAAGTTGCCACAACTATTTAAATGCTACATTTTCTAACACCTTTATTTGCACACAGGTAAAATTGATGATTCTTCCCATAGTGTCCTCATTGCATCCCCTGTGCATGTGTAACCCCTTTAACTATTTCTTTGAATATGTTCATTTCCTGTTTCATGTTGTTGACTGTGAAATCCATTTTAGAAGAATTTTGGAAACTACAGTATATGTATTTGACACACTAGTTAGCACTCAGGAAAAAAGTTATCAAATAAATATGTGAATGGATGGAAAAATAATTGTTTTTCCTAATCTGGTAGATGTCCTAGCAAAGAATATATTCTGTGGGGCTGACATTTTCATATGCATTGAAACTATAGGCCCAGGTTCAATGTTTCTGTCTTATCTTCATTACTTGAAAGTAAGCTGATTACTTTGCATAACCGTTTTGTATAAACTAGTTCTAATACTAAATATTTTGTCTTGTCAGTCAAAGCATCTTGTCTTCTGGATATTTCTCAAGAAAGTTCTATAATTGTTTGTAATTACTGGTATGTTTATAATCAAATACTGGTGAAGTATGCCCTAATAATCTGCCCTAATATCATATGCCCTAATAATCATCCTCTTCATTCATTTATTAAAAATATTTTGAACACATATTATGTAGGAAATCAAGGCCAAGCATGGGAGTCACAAACATGAATAAGATATAGTCAATATCTTTTAAGGACTGGGCAACCTGATGATGAGGGAGACTGAAGGGCACATTGATAAATTATAAAATATGGTAAGTGCTGTTACAGAGCTGCAAACAGAGTGTTCTGGAAATAAACTTTGAAGCAACAGATTTTATTTTATTACTAGGGTATCCCCAATTTATAAAGAAATTATAAGGGGAGAAAATGGGGCTTTTAGGGTTAGGAAAGTAAATACTTCCTCAAATATTTTATTACACCATCTTTCAGGTTCTGAAGGAGTTAATATTTTGTTTTTATTTTTGTTTTGTATAAAAAGTTACTATAAGTCATTCAAGGCTACATTTTATATTTTTAGTATTTTGCTTCCTATGGAATATTTATCTTCAATTCTATTTTTTTCTTTTTTTAATTAATTTTTATTGGAGTATAGCTGATTTACAGTGTTGTGTTAGTTTCAGGTGTACAGCGAAGTGAATCAGTTATACATATACATATATCCACTCTTTTTTAGATTCTTTTCCCATATACCTAATTACAGAGTATTGAGTAGAGTTCCCTGTGTTCAATTCTATTTTTAAAGTTAAAAATAATACTATTTGTAATCTTCTCAAAAAGTCCAGAGTCTTATGAATAATTAAAGCAGTGTTACGTTCTGAATAACTATGACTTCAAACTGTTTTTCAGATACTGATAGGCTACATTAGATAGAAGTTGTACACAGAAGTAATAAATGAATAAACGAAGGAAGAGAGGAAGGGAGGGAGGGATGTGGAGAGAGATTTCCCACACTGAATTTCATTTTCTATAGTTGAAGGAATAGTTTATTGAATCATAGCTATTTAAATTTATATGTACAGAGCCAATATAATCAGGCAAATAATATCATATTTTAACACTGTACAAATTAGAAACTGAAATAGACTTGTAAACTGTATGTTCTGTTCTCCTGGCTATACAGGAAAAGTTTCCCCATTAAGCATTTAAGTTTTGGGACAAATTTTAAATATATAATTATTATTTTTATTAAATTAGCTTATTCTTTATTCTCAGAGCCCTTTCCCTACAAAAGTTGTCACCTTTTAACTGGAATGTTAACGTAAACTATATCATCAGTGTATCATCTCTCTCCCTCTTTCTCTCTCTCTCTCTCCATCCATCCTTCCATCCATCCATTTTATCTGCCTACCTACTTACCTACTAATAGACCTATCTATCTAATGTTCTATCATCTATCACTCTTTCTATTTCAATCTCTCTGTCGCTCTCTTATCTATTTCTGTTTCTTTCTCCTGTTTCTGGCTATAGCTGTTCTAAAACATAATTTTCTTATTTGCCTCATTTATAGAAAGGGGAAAATAAGTGCCTGTCAGTTGGATGAATGAGATTATATAGTAACTAAGAAGAAGAAGCAAAAAAAAAAAACCAACAACTAATACTGTGCTGAGATACAGTCTGGGAAATTGGTTAAGTCTGTTAAGAACCTAATTAACCCACTCTCTCAAATTAGACCACCCCCAGCCAGGGAGTCAGCATCAACAAAGTTAAAAGTTACTAAGCCCTTAGTGTGTGCCAAGTACTCTGCTAGGCATTATCTGATTTAATTCTCACAACAGAAACTTCTGAGGTCCTTACTGTTATAGTCTGTAAGGAATAGGCACAGAGAGGTTAAGTAACTTGCCTGAAGTCACAGAGGTAAGTGGAGGAACCAGACTTCAAACCCAGGCAGCCTGATTCCAGGGTCATTGCATTTTATTGAATTTGGAAGCTGCTTAGTCTCCTGAGTGTGTGAAATCTAATGAATGGCCTCAGTGACTGTTTTTCTAGTTTAATGGGGTGTTTTATTTAATTATACAACAGATAAATGTTCTACTACTTAATTTATACATGTAGTTTATGTAAAACATGCAAGTAAATGTGAATTTGTTTCTTAGCCCTAACTTTTAAAGGATACACAATTTGTTATATTACATCTGTGGGATTTGTTGAATTAAGGATGGCTTGATACTGAAATATTAACAATGTAAAATATACAGTTTGCTTGTCACATATGTGGAATGGTTTACTTAAATCATGAATCAAAAAAGGATAAATAAACATTGGTGTAGATGATACAGCTACATAGATCAATTGGTTAAGTAAAGTAATATCACAAAAATCATTGCCAGATTGGTCCCTTAAGGTTAGAACACTTAAATAAGGTTAAACAAAAAGATAAAATTGGGTGATTCTGAAAAGTTTCAATTGGTCCTCTTTTATGATTTTAGCTCAGGACATTTCTAGTTCTAGTGCCATTTCTGCTCACAATTAACACACTCAAATGGATACTTCAGCAAAAATTTAAATCACTACAGGCTATGGACCACTGTGTCCCTTGGGAACTGCTGAAATTACACATGTTTTTTAAATCTATGAATGTCAAGGTTCTTGAGTAATCTCCATTACAGCACAGAAACCTCATCAGGGAGTAATTTTGTGACATGAGAAAATATTAGTAAATTATCTTTTCCAGTAATTAATCAAAATGTGAATACAAGCCCATTATGGCTTATTTGTTTAAAGTATTGAGCTGTGATTCTTCATTACCCCCCAAAATGTAAGTTTTTATTATCCATCACTTACAGATGTGTTTTGTTCAGAATAATTTAGTTTTATTACTATTAATCAATCCTTAGGACTTACTCCAGAACAAAATAAAGAGGATATTTTTAAAGACCCACAAAATAAATATGGTAGGGCCTGAGGCCCTCCAAAGTAAATGCTTACATATGTCTATTGAAAAATAGATCATCTTTTTTTTTTTTAACTGACACTTAAATTAAGATTACAGCTATTAAAATGTTTTATTTCTTATGGCCTATTTCAACATAAAATAAACTTTCAATCTTCATCTTAATCTCAGCTTTTAAAATGTATACTCTACGTTTTATTATGTCTACTTCTCTAGCATAAAAATATATTCTGTTTCTCTGCCCTCTATCATCTTCTATCATGTACATATTATTCTGACTTTCCATTTTTTTATAGCTATGAAATATCATGGTATTTATAAAATGCTACATTAGGAGCTGCTTAGCTCTTAGTATTGGAAATATTGGCATCTTCATTTCTGTAAACATTCTTTCTCACAGTGTCGACGTGCAAAATGCAAGACTTCTCATAGGTCAAAACAGTTCTCATCAGTATCAAAGAATGATAGAGTTATATGAGCTAAGTATAGAGATACTGAATTTAGGTATTGTGTGCTATACAAAATAGAAAGCAGGGTCTGTTGATCCCAACTCTTTTCTCGTCCTTCCCCTGGTCAGCTTCTTATTTCATTTTGGTCTTCTTATATATATATTCTCCAGTTAAGAAACTTCATTGCTGAAGCCTGTTTCTGTAGCTGTTTTTAAAAATGTGTGTCTAAATTACGTGTTTTCTTTTTCTTGGAAATTTTATTGCAGAAAATCTCTGATTTTAATTAAATGTTGTTTCTAGTCTTATTTATAATTTTCTTTTTCAAAGGAAGGAATTATAATTATTTTGTCTATGCAAGGAACTTCTTCCTGAATTGCAAATTTTTTATGTTGAAAAAAATTCAGATGTATTATGTTTCTCTGTAAATAAATACTTCTTGTGTTATATTTCACTCATTCTTGCCTGAGGAAAATCTAATTAAACTTATATCACTATTGCCCCAAAAGAAATGTAGGTGATAATGCAGCATTCCTTTACTTAGTTCCATAAGAAGCCAGGATACATTGGGCAATGTTCATTTTAAATTTCATGCACTTAGAATAAAAATGTATTTACAAGCAAGGCAGTTTGGGGGAACCAAGAATAAGGGAGCTAATCTTAGTATCTTTCCTCTTTATTTCACCACCAGGTGAATGAAGGTATCATTTGAAAGTATTCAAACTTTGGTATGTGATCAATCTGCTTGAATCGTTTTGACTAAATTGTCTGGACAATAAAACAAATCAGTTAACCTAAGTGATTGACAGAATATTTAGCATTTTTAGAAATAGCCTTATTATCTCTAGAGATATTTCTGGACTTACATTTTTATAGTATATAATACTACTAATACTATTATGATTAGAAAGGCTTTGGTGCCATTAAAATTCTACTTTAATTATATTATTTGGATTTGGGGGCTCATTCTCATGTTTTCTGACTTCTCCAATATGTTATTTCTTGTGTTTTTCTTCCTTTTAGAGAAAACTCCTTTATTTTTTTTTTTTCTCTTCCACTTGATTTATTCTTTTCTCTTTCTTGGCTTTATGCCCTTGTTCTTCAAAGTCCTCTTTTATTTCATTGTCATGTCTTTGGTTACAGATTTTCTGCCTATGCTCTTAGAACCTGTGTGAGTGTCATTCAATTTCTTTGCCCAAATTTGCAATAAAGTGCAACAGGCAATGAAAGGCTTTGATACATCTATTATTAATAGATAAAAATGAAAAGATGCCAAGGAAACCCAAAAGCATAAGCTTCTGTGGCAGTCTGTATACAATAGGGAGTCATGAAGGTTCAAAACCAGTAATAGGTGTTCTAGATCTAAATGCTTCCATGCAAAGATAGCATTACAGAGGAGTTTCTATATCACTAACAAAGCAAAACATGATTTATCCACATATTAGAATGCAAAATTTTTCTTATTTCAATTAGCTGTATGGTTGTCCCCCCAAATCCAATATCCATTTCTTCTATGGTAATAACACCTTCCAACTTTAGGTGGGCGCATGGTTGCCCCTTTTTAGAGAAGCAGGATCAAATGTCCATGACATATAATGAGATTTAAGGGGAATTGGTTTAAGTAACTTTTGGAAGGTATACTTAAGGGAAAGAGACATGTCTTCCTATTGTCTGACTATGGAATAGCTAATTTGGAGTGCTATTGAAAGCCGTCAAGGTTAATGATACAAGACAGAAGAAGTTGTGGTCCTGGACAATTGTGGATTTGTTAAATCAGGATAAGACCGCTCTGATTATATAGGAAATAAATAAATTTCTATATTGTTAAAACCATTGCTCATTTTTAGTTTTCTGTAACTTTTAGATAAACTTAGTTCTAATAAATGTAAGCTGCTGCTTTTCACAGCAGAAACTAGAATTTTTAAACTATTTTGCTTTGGAATATTTAGCATAGATAAATCCCAGTTCTTCAATGTGTGTTTGTGTGTCTGTATTGGAAGCTGCTTCACTATAGCAATTACTCACTACACTATGTAATGGCTCAGAAAGGCATCCTTTAATTTCCAGCAACAGAACACTAGAGAAGTAGGCTTTGTCCCTTTGTTCACTTCTTAGGCCCTTCCCTCAATCTGCTGTAACCCTATTATTTTTTTCTATTATCCTTATTTTGCATGCCCCCCAGCTGCACATGACCTAAAACTGGAACCAATTCTAGAAGCCTTCATGTCCCTTAATTATACCATCCAATCTGTCACCCAGTGCTGTCAATTCTACCTTCAAAACATTTGTCCTATTTGTCTCTGACTCTCCATCGCTGTCTATTTTCACACTGTCCTGCCTCAAGCTTTTATCATGTGTGTGTGGTGATATCCACCATGACATCAACATTGAGGACCATGCAGGCACTTCTGTGGACCCCATGGCTCATGAGAACACAGTATGTAACCACTGCTGGAGATAATGAGAAATCACTGAGGAATTCTGATGTCACCACACACACGATTGCACAAAGATAGCTCCCTTGGAATGTATTCTCCAATAGCATGTATGGTCATATATCTGTTGGGGCTTTTTCTTTTACTTTAAAAAAAATCATTTCCATGCATTATATTCTGTTAGAAGATATAAGCCATTTCCTTTAGTATTTCAAAATTATTTTCTCTGAGTTGTACATTGAATTTGCTCATAATACTATTTTATTTTATTTTTAACTTACAATTTGCATTCTCTTTTACCATTAATCAATCTGTTCAGAATTTATCCATTTTATTCATTTTTTAAAAACCCAACCTTAGATTTTAGCAACATTTACCCCTTTTTGTTATTTTTTTATTTTTCTCTTTTAAAAACTTCTCAAGTCATTTTTTAAAAAATATCATTTCAGTCTTTTTGTAGGGTGTATTTTTTTTTCTTATCTTATTTCTTTACATTAAATGAAGATAATTCACTTTCTTCCTTCCTCCCTCCCTCCCTCTCTCTCTCTTCCTTTCATCTTTTTACACTTTCAATAATTACAGCATTTATACCTATAGATTTTCCTTGGAGCTTATGTTATAAAACATAGATTTTGGTATGAATCTGCTTTTGATTACTTTGTCTATGGTTGGATCTCATTTTATTTTAATTTTGATCCAGGGATTATTTAGGAAACATATAAATTTCTAAGTATTAAAGTTTTATTGGTTATAAACCCAAGAGTGTAGTCAGTAAAAGCACTGTGTATTTTTAGAGTATCTCTTTATTTTGAATATTTTGTTCCCCTGATGTCCTTGTAATTTTTACTGCTGTCTCTCTTTTTGACCCAATAAATGAATAATTGTGTTTTAATAGAAGGGTTTAAACCCATTTAGGTTTTTTGATAACTGATTATTTATTTTTCAGTTGTGTTATTTTATTATGTTTAAAGAAATGCATCAGTGTTGTTTACTTTTCCTATACTCCTCTTCCTTGGTCTTAAAAAAGTACTGATGAAATGCCGCTATTCTTAGCTGGTGGGTGTTTAGCACTGTGGGGATTGTTTCTTTGGATTTAGAAGCAGAATCATGTAGTTTTTGTCCTCCTCCTCCTTCTCCTTTCTCCTTCTTTCTCTCCCTGTTTCTCCCTCTCTTTCTCTCTATCTGTATCTGTATCTCTCTTTCTGTCTCCAACTCTCTCTCTCACTCTCAGCTCTGAGCCATAATGAATGTAACATCCCCAACACTTCATAACTATTTTATAGTCAACATTCTTGGTCACAAGTAATGGAATTGACTGGAATATATAACGTAGCATAAAGAATCTGTGGCAGTGCTGGGGGACCCAGTGTAGTGAATGAACATGAGCCATAGCAGTCTTTGCAGCAAGAAAAAACTGTTAAGATTCTATTGTTGTAGCCTCCATTAGAGGACACTTATTACCACTGACTTCCATTACAGGAACAAAGTGCTCTTACTGCTGAACTGTGGACTTTTCGTTGCCACCATGATTAGTATCAGGCTGTGCATCAGTTCCTCAAGGTAAGATCCTAGTTCATGTCTCCATATCTTGGAAATCTGGAGGGGGTAGAGAAACCATTAGCTTTCTTGACTTCCTGCCTACCATAAATCGTATACAGTGATGGAGTTTCATAAATTAGGAAGGTTGTTTGGATACTGAGTGAACTCATAAAAACAAATTTCTATTGCATTTAAACCTTTTGCCCCACATGTATACATAAATATGTTTTAAACACACACACACACAAACACACACACACACGCACACATACACACACATATGTATATATATTTGCCCTATGTTTTTACTTTAAAAAAGAGAAAAGCTCCCATTTAACATAATGGAACTTTTCTTTGTATAGCCCAAAATATGCTGAAACCATTCCTAATGGGAACCAATTCAAGTTATGAACATTTTCTGTGAACATATCCAAGTTCAGAATTTCTGAATAATGTCCATTTATCTTCTAGTTCAAGTTTGTCCCTCTGTCAATATTTTTCAGCTATATATTAAATTGCAAAGTTAACTACTACCAATACTAGGATATACATTACTAGGTTAGAAGAAAAAGGAAAGAAAAATATTAATCAATTGTATTTCATATGCATATAGTTTTGCCCCTTCTTAGAGAATTTCCTCTCTTGTGTACTGTAACCACTAGGTCTGCATAGGGAGAAATTTTTTTTAATGCATGAATTATTAGATTTAAGTAATTAGATGGAGTGAAGTCTTGATTCATGAATTCAGAGGTTCCATTTTTGTGAAAAAATAGTACCATATATGAGTTGTATGTTCAGAGTATACATCACATGTTGTCAATAGTTGCCGTTGTAACTGATTTTCATCAGCCTATAAACTTTTCTGTTTCTTTGTAAATGGACTGTCAAAGAAAGAAGCAATACTGTGCAGGATACCATAGCACTCAGTGAGTCAAGAGATGATGTTGTGTACAGATGACTGATGCGTAAGAATAGCAAATCCAAATCCTGAATAAGTCTATATTCCAATGAGGGTAAAGAATTAATTTTTTTTGCCTTGGAAGGGGTCAAATATAATCCATATGCCACCAAAATATCCAGCTGGTGCCTAAAATATGGTGTCCCATAATATGTTATGATGACTGGCAAAATAGGCTCACAGCAGTGGTTGCAAACAAGTCAAACTCGGTCAGGGGAATTCATGTTACTGAGCCCATGCATAGCCTCCATTACTAAAGAATGTTGGCCTTCTGCTCTTGAATCCATTGAATAAGCACTACGTTAGCTAAGGGGAAGGCTGCCTAAAACCAGGGAGTGTGTCATGTTTCTACCTTATTAAGAGTCATCTTCATCGGGGCTTTCAATAAACATTTACATGGGAAATAGTTCATAACTGGAAACCAACTTCGTAGTAATTGTTGAATTTAGAAAATATTATATAGTGTGTTGAAAATTATCGAATTCATCATTAGATGTACTAAGAACGGGTTATAAATATTCTGTCCTGCAAGAAAAAAAGACAAAAAAACAAAAATAGAAATGATTTAATAAAATATTTAATAAAAAACTGTAAAACCATTAAAATAAGAAAAATTAAGCAATAAATATAATTGAGTCCAAAATTACCTATTAGATTAAGATCTATTATTGGATATAAAATACAGCCAAGCCATACATAGTTTACTTCAGTTAAACTCATTCCGTAAATGTATAGATGGATTCATATTAGGAGCTTTACATAATTCAACATATGAATGGCTCAAGTAGAAAAAAATGTGTGTTTCTGCCATAGACGTTGAAAAGCCATTTTATACAATTTTATATTCATGTCTAACAGTAATAATAGGTCTCTTAATCAGCTAAGAATGATGTATCCTTAACATAATAAAACTGTGTACTCAGCCAAAGCCACAATCAAGTTAGTGGTGAAACACAGGAGGCATTCCCACTGTAATCAATAATTAGCTAGGCGGATTCCTGCTACTTTCTTTATTTAACATTGTTCTTGAAGTACTAGTCAATGAAGTTAGGAGAAAAAAAATGAGAGGTTTTAAACTTTATATGAAACAGCAGAAAATACTATTAATAGCAGATTATATAACTCTATACCTCAAAACTCTAAAATTTGCAATCAAAATTTTAAAAATCCATAAAGTAACGGCTATAGAACTAAAACAAAGCAAACAAACATAATAAAGTTTTCCTAGCTATAAACTATTATTAGCCAGACCATACAATACTATACAATACAGACGCTACAGTAGGAGAAATAAGCCTCTTTTCAACAGAACCACAAAAGTAAAATACCTAGAAATAAACTGATCAAGGCATCAAACACACCTATGTGATTATAATGGTAAAACTTTACTAAAGGACAATAAAAGAACTTGAATATATGGGAATAAAAATCTTATTCTTTTATTGAAGATCATTGTATTTTTAATTTATCAATTAATCTTGAGACTCATTGTGATACTGTGAAGGTAACAATAGGATTCTAAAGCTCATCTGCATAAATAAACATGCACAATTATATAAAAGGAGAAAGACAGTGAGACTAGTTTTACCAAATGTTAAAATATGTTACTGTGAAGTAATTGAACATATTTATATTGGTCTCTGTTCTCAGTTCCTGGCGCAGAGCTCCTAAAACTCTTATAGTTTCCTAAGTGATAAGAGTACTAGGAGTATCTTTTGTTCTAATATTTGATCTTTGACCCCATTTCCTGACAGGGTTACAAAATTCTTTGAGATTTTAGGGGTCACAGGAGTGTCTTTTGTTCTAATGAGGCAACTCCTAAATAGCTCCTAAATGGGGACTGGTCACCAGAAAGACCAAGCCATGATTAGAAGCTTGGAACTTTCAGCCCCACTCTCCATCCTCCAGGAAGTTGAGAGGGGCTAGAAATGGAACCACTGATCAAATATGCCTGTGTGATGAATCCTCCATAAACATCCCCCAAGTATAGGATTTGGAGAGCTTCTGGGTTGCTGAACACAGGAAAGTACTGAGGGTGGGGTGTCTAGTGAGAGCATGGAAACTCTGTGTCCCTTCTCCCATGATTCATGCTCTGCATCTTTTCTATTTGGATGTTCATATGTATCCTTTATCATATACTTTTATAATAAAGTGGTTAACATAAGTATTTCCCTGAATTCCATGAGCCATTCTGGCAAATGATCAAACTCAAGGAGAGGACCTTGGGAGTCCTAATTTATAGTTTTTGGGCAGAAGTATAGGTGACAACCTGGGACTTGTAATTGGTATCTAAAGTGGGGGAGGGGCCATCTTGTGGGACTGCGTCAGAATTGAGTTAAATTGTACAACACCCAGCTGGTGTCACAGAGAACTGCTAGGTGTGGGAAAACCTCTACACATTTGGTGACCAGAAGTGTCAGAAGTGAAGTATTGTGAGTGAGTAAAGGGGAACCATTCAGGATTGTGTTTTTCCTGCGCAGTACCATATTTAACAGTTGTGTTATGCAGTGTCATTTGAATAAGATCTGTAATAGATGAGATTTTAAACCTTGTGGGTATCTGAGAGGAAGGACAGTCCAAGTGGGAAAAAAAGCAGATGCAAAGCCCCAAGCCCCAAGGCAAGATTGTGCTGGGCATGTTTGAGAAGCAGTAAATGTGACTTTGGGCTTAGAGTAGAATGAGAAAGGGAAGAAGATGAGAAAATAAGGTGAGAGTGGGAATAGAGGTGGAAGGGGGGTTGTAGAGCATATGAGCCTAGTAAGTCATAAAAAAATGTTTGGCTTCTATTCTCACTGAGATAGGAAGTTATTTGCAGGTGCTTGAACAAAGAAGTGAAATGATTTGACTGACATTTTAGTGGCCTCATTCTGGCTGCTATGTTAAGAGTAGATGGAGGTGGACAAGGACAGAGCAATGGAGACCATGTTGAAGGTTTGTAAAAGTCCAGGCGAGAGATAATGTCTTGATTAAGGGTTGTAGCAGCAGAGGGAAGGGTACATAGTCTAATTCTGGATATATTTTAAAGGTAGAATCAGAAGGACATGTTGATAAATGTAATGTAGAATATGAGAAAAAGAAGGCAAGGATGACTCAAGCTTTTGGTTTGAAAAAGTAGATAGATGGAACTGCTACTTACTTAGATGATGGAGCTGAGTGAGGCTAGGAAATAAGGTATTGATTGATGGAAAAGAGACATGAAGCTTAACATTATTAGAAATGAGAATATTTTGACCTATGATGGTATCCTCTGAATTTAGAACAACAAAAACAACAACAACAAACCAAGATAGTTTAGCAGCACTGAATATTTACATTTAACAGGAGTGTTTTGTGAGACTACCAAATTTTGGGAGAGGGGATGCATTTGAAAAAATCCACAGGTGAAATTTTATATGATATTTTTCAGTGTTCTTGTGCTTTATTTAATGAGATATTTAACATCTCTTATAAAAATACATAAAATATTTATTCCAAGTAATAGTATTCCTCAATTATCTTATAGATTATTTAATATTTTACTTTCCTATTAATAAGGTATAAATATATTTAAAATTGTGATGAAAAGTTTTAGATACAGTCTTAAAAATATTTGAGTAGGACATTGTATTTTAAAAAAAATTCTTTAGAATTTAAAAAAGTAAAAAGAAGACCATTAGTCTACGAGAGTTTGAGAGTGAGAGTGGCTGGAATAAGAAATACAGTGGAGTTAGAGGTAACATTGAGGGTCCACTTGAGGCAAGTGATCAGATTCTAAAAGCAACATCGCTGCGGTGTTTTTCTCCAACTGTGCTCAGATGCATGGGTGCACATACAGGTAAAGAGTTGTATTTAACTCATGGTTCTTATTTAAGTGAGTACAGAGAAGCAAAAGAGGAGAAATTGAGTTGAAGATGTGGTTTAAGGAGTGATTATAATGCTTCTTCAAGGAACTTAAGGTTTTAGAAGGAAAGCACAGTTGACCATGGAACAGCATAGGTTTGAACTGTACAGGTCCACTTATACTCAGACGTTTTTCAATAAATACATACTACAGTATTACACTATCTGCAGTTGGTTGAATCTGCAGATGCAGAACCTCGGATACAGAAGGTTGACTATGAGACTTGAGCATCCACATATTTTGGTATCATCTACGGGTCCTGGAACTAATCCCCTGTGGATACTGAGGGCCAGCTGTAAATATAAGAGGAAGAAGAAGTACAGAAAAGGAGGATGGTGATATCAATAGATTACTGGCAAGATATAGTCAAATGATTGTTATAGTCAAGGTATTAGAGACAATCAGCTAGTAAACTTGGAGGTCACATTTGAAGAATGGGATCATTAAATTGAAATTTAAAAAAAAAATATATGAATAATGGCAATGCATAGGGTATGACCATGAGTCTGGGTGGCTAAGGTGAAGTGGAGATCAAGATAAATTGAAAGAAAGGAGGTCAAGGTACTCTTAAATCAGTATATTGGAAGGATCATTTATGTGTACACTTATGTGCATATATTGAGTAAATTAGTTTTATACTAGTATACAAGAACTCTATGTTAGTTTTATACTACTAAATAAAAAATCACCACAAATTTGGTGCTGATATCAATACCCATTTATTTGCTTACAGTTTTATAAGTCACAATTTGGGATGGTGTAACTGAATTATCTGTTTGGGGTCTCATGAAGCTTAAATGTTGGCTAGTCTGGGCTTTTTTCCAGTGGCTGTGAAAAAAAGGAATCCACCGCTAAACTCATTTAGCTTATTATGAGGATTAAGTTGTTTGCAGTTGTAGGACTGAAGTCTGTAAGTCTGTTTCCTTGCTGACTTTGACCAGAGGTCTCTTCTTTTTTCTTGGCTCTTAGATCATCCTTACACATAGACCCTCTATCTTCAAAGCCAGCAACAGTAGATTGAATGTTTCTCATGCCCTCATCTCTCCAACTTTCCCTATTGCCTTCTTCTTCTGGGTTTTTTTTTTTTTTTTTAAGATTTTATTCTTTAGAGCAGTTTTATGTTCTAAACAAAACTGAGAGGAAAGCACAGATTTTTTCAATATACCTCCTGCCCCGACAGTTGCATAGCCTCTCACAATATCAACATTGTTAACCAGCTTGGTACATTTTTTTACCAAGAATAAATCTACATTGGCACATCATAATCACCCAAAGTCCATAGTTTACATTGGGATTCATGATTGATGCTGTACATTTTAAGGGTTTGGACAATTGTATAATGACACATATCCATCATTGTAATATTATACAGAGTATTTTCATTGCCCTAAAAATCCTCTGTGCTTCTGCCTATTTAACCATACTCCCTCACCCCAACCCCAGCCCCTGGCAACGACTGATCTGTTTACTCTCTCCATAGTTTTGCCTTTTCCAGAATGTTGTATAGTTGGAATCATACAGTATGCAGCGTTTTCAGATTGGCTTATTTCAGTTATTTCAGTTATGCATTTAAGGTTCCTCTATGTTTTTACATGGCTTGATAGCTCATTGCTTGTTAGCACTGAACTTATTCCATTGTCTGTATGTACTACAGTTTATCCATCACCTACTGAGAGACATCTTGGTTGCTTCCAAATTTTAACAATTATGAATAAAGCTGCTACAAACATCCATGTGCAGGTTTTTGTGTGGACATATGTTTTCAGTTCCTTTGGGTAAATAGCAAGGAACATGATTGCTGGATCATGTGGTAAAATTATGCTTAGTTTTTATAGGAAATGACCAAACTATCTTCCAAACGTCTGTACCATTTTGCATCCTCACCAGCAATGAATGAGAGTTCTTAGTGCTCCACACCTTTGTCAGCATTTTGTGTTATCAGTACTCTGGATTTTGGCCACTCTAATAGGTATGCAGTGGTATCTCATTGTTGTTTTAATTTACATTTCCCTGATGAGATATGGTGTGGAGCATCTGTTCATATGCTTATTTGCCATCTGTATATCTTTTTAGATGAGATGTCTTTTAAGCTCTATGGCCTATTATTTAATTGGGTTGCTTGATTTCTTATTGTTGAGTTTTAAGAGTTTTTTATATGTTTTGGATAACATTCTTTTATCAGATGTATCTTTTGCAAATATTTTCTTCCAGTCTGTGGCTTTTTCTTCTAATTCTCTCCATATTGTCTTTTGCAGAAGTCTGTAGTTTTAATTAAGTTCAGCTTATCAGTTACTTCTTTCATAGGGCATGTATTTGATGTGATATCTAAAAAGGCATCGCCCTACTTAGAGTCATTTAAATTGTCTCCTATGTTGTCTTCTAGGAGTTTTATAGTTCTGTATTTTACATTTAGGCCTGTGATCCATTTTAAGTTAAACTTTGTGAAGACTGTAAGGTCTGTGTCTCCTTAAGACCATGTTAGGGGCAGGCAGTGTCTATATCTCCCTTCACTTCCCCTCCAATTTATTATAATGACACAGCTCTATCTCTAGTTCCCCTTTGCTTCTTGCCTTTTAATGCTGAAGAGTTCAGATTTTTTGTGACGGTGGGAGTGGTAGGTCAGAAACCCTAAGCATTAATCTTTCTTTCTTTTCCCATTTCTACTTGAAAGATCCTATTTATCTGCATTGTGGATAAATAGGAATAAGGTCTTGGCAGTGAGAAAAGAGAGTTGAAAATATAAACATATCAAGATAGTATCTCACCATGTTATTTAACATAGAACACCTGGTAATCAAGAGGTATAAGATGACAAATTTTATTACATAAAATGTAAAGCCTTCTGCATAGCAAAAACATTAAATAAAAAAATTAAAAGGAATAATTAAATATAATTTGTATTAATTATGACAAAAGACTAATTTACTAAAATAATTCTTATAAATCAATAATATAAACACCAAATCCCTGAAAAGGAAGGAAGGAAGGAAGGAAAGAAAGAAAGAAAGGCAGATGTGGACTGGCAAAACTTGGAGTAAAAGATACCAATGGCTTAAAATAGACCAAAAGGTGTTCAAATTCCCCCATACTGAGCTATTTCATATTTTAAGTAGTGGAAATTAAGGCAGTAATGAAATGGCATTTCCCACTTTTCAGCTTGTCATCAATAAAAAATTTTTGCTCATATACAATGTTAGAAAGTTTGTAGGAAAATAGTTTTTTTCATACATTATTGACAAAATGTACTGTGGTGTAACAAATGTGGTGGGAGTTTTTCAGTATTTATGAAAATTTCTCTGGCATCTGTTTTGTGATGCTCACAGATGCAGGCACATCTTCATTGTAGCTTTGCTGATATAGCAAAATCTGGACACACCTTAAATGATAATCAGTAGGGGCTGTAGCCATACAGTGGAAGACTGCACAGTGAGTTAGAGCTCCAGAATATGTGGCTAAGCAAATTAATAACTTGTAAGCACAAAAAAAAATAGAAAAGCATTAAATCTGCTTCCATATGTGTAAGAAGTTATATGTGTATTTTGGTAATGTATTTGTGCATGTTTGAAAAAAAATGAAAGAAGGATTTATGAAACTCTGTTGATGACTATTGCCTCACTCAAGTAGGAACATATTCTGAAGTGGGAGAAAGACATTTTTCATTGTGTAGCCTCTCTTGTTTGAATTTCTTTATCACACTTTTGTATTTTTGTATATAGGAAAGTTATTAGAAAATGAAACTTCAAGACTCTTAATTTAAAACTTATTGCATGAGGTCTCTTTTCCATTCATTGTTTTAGAATGTTGTTTCATCTTTAGGTGCACATTGGTAATTGATGGCGCAAGTCTGAAGATGGTTTAGAGTTGGGAGAAGTTAAAGATACTCTGTATTATTTTCATTAGCGTAGTAATTTTACTAATTCAAAATCAGACTTTATTCTGAGCAGTGAGCAACAATTTCACGGATTCTTTGCTCCTATATATTTGGGGATTAGAAATAATAAAATATTATTGTGATTCACATAATAAATTAGCTGCATGTTTATAATACAAACTCTAATGATTCTGTAGAAAACCTGCATTGAACTGCAAATGAGTTTGCGGTACTCTGACAGCAAGAGTATATGAATGTTTTCTTAAAATTATTTAATATTCATTGATGCCTGTTCTATACTAGATACTTGGATATTGTGAGGGCTATGTTTATTTATCATTATCATTATCATTTCTTCCATTATTTCTTAATTCATTCATCACTTATTTATTGCCTCCAATATTTTGGGAGCCTTTCTAAGTCTTTAGATTAAGTTTTCATAAGGATCTCAACTATGCCCTGATGTAGCTTATATTTAATTTGTGAGGAGGGGAGACAAACCAGTAAGCCAAAAAAAGAGAGAATGAGTGAGCAAGAGAGAGAGAAAACAACAGTAAGATAATTTTTAATAGGTAATAGTACTTAAAACAAAAGGGATTAATTTTGAATGACAGACACTGGTGGGAGTGGGGGTGAGGTCGGGATTGGAGGTGAATTGTGGGGTCTTTTTTTAATATAAATTTATTTATTTTATTTGTTTATTATTTTTGGCTGTGTTGGGTCTTCATTTCTGCACGCGGGCTTTCTCTAGTTGCGGTGAGCGGGGGCTACTCTTCGTTGCAGTGCGCGGATTCTCATTGTGGTGGCTTCTCTTGTCGCAGAGCGTGGGCTCTAGGTGTGCAGGCTTCAGTAGTTATGGCTTGTGGACTCTAGAGCACAAGCTCAGTAGTTGTGGCGCATAGGCTTAGTTGCTCCGCGGCATGTGGGATCTTCCCGGACCAGGGTTTGAACCTGTGTCCCCTGCATTGGCAGGTGGATTCTTAACCACTTCACCACCAGGGAAGCCCGAGTTGTGGGTTCTTATAGTTCATGACAGTTAAAGGGAAAAATATCGTATGATGAGATAAAGGTTCAGAGCATTGGGGAGGTTTTATTTTCTTTATATTTACTTCTCTGTTCTTTTCAGCATCTTTTTTTGTTGGTGGGTGAGTGAGTGGGTGGATTTATTTTTATAAACACGAGATTGTCATTATCACAGAGAATTTAATGATGTAAGGGACTCTGGACTTTATTTGAAGGCTATATCTATTCCAAGTTAAAGCAAATCATAGATTTAATCATGTCAGAAGACAGTGGTTCAATGAAGAACAAACTTTTATTTTGGACCATCTATTCTCTTATTCCTTCATATAAAAACACTCTTGAAATGTCTGTTTTCTGTACAGCTCAGTGATACTAGATTCTCACTGATTTTATCTTTTATGATTAGGGGCTTATTTGTTTTTGTGTAATATCAAGTCGTTCACTGCATCTTTCATATATTCTAAAAATTATGTTAGTTTGTATCTACTTATAAGAAGCAGGAAGCACTACTTAAAGTGTCTGTCACAAATTTGGCATTTATTTGTTTCTTATAGTAAGAAAACTAGAGGGAGGTTGGTCGGTTGCTGGCATTGATAAGTAGCTTAAGGGTTCATCCTCCTGGCTTTCTATTCCATCATCATCTTGTCTTCAAGATGGCTGCTACATCTCCAGGCATGAGAGAAAAGTCAGTGCCAGAGCTGTTATCATTTAGCAGGAAAGCAAAAACATTCCTAGAAATCACTTGTCAGGCTTCTACTTCAGTCTCATTGCCTAAAACTGAGTCCCATAGGTACCCCAGCAGCAAGGAATTCCAAAGAATCAGGAAATAGGATCGCGAATGTCTTAAAACATTCTTTTCATTTTCTGGAGCTTGATATGTTGTTCTCAACTAAATCAAGGAATATGGATAACAATGGATAGTAAACAGTCACCTGTAAGTAATTTGTCACAAATGCTACTTATAAACTATTGAAGAAAATAACTATTTTATCCAATGTAGTAAAACTTTTTTGAAAAATCTTTGGAGTATGAATACATGTTTTTACTGGTTGTAACACTCAGTACAACCCCATTAAAACAGGCAGGTTTTAATGATACCATCTGCTTTATTTTTGGAACTATGTCATGTTTGGGTTTGAAATCATTGCCCTATCTATTGTAATTGTAATATTACAATATCATTGTAATAGAGAGAAATTGTATCATTTATCTTTATTATCCTTTAAATTATTGTGATTACTATTGTAATAAAGATAAATTTCTCACCACAAAACTTCATCCATTTAAATATGTATAGCAAATGATTTAAGTTCAGGATTTGAAGTTTATGTAAATTTATTTGCAAAAGTAGAGTTTGCTGTAACTTTTAATCTGACATTGGTATCTAAAAGTTATTTAAAATTTGAGAAATTGACTTCAGTGTGTATGATTTCATTTTCTTTATATGTCTATTTTCAGTTATATGTGTTTCAGAAGTCCTAATACTTTTAGATACTGCATTTTCTGAATGTTGAAGAACTACTTTCATGTAAAGAGATAAAATAGCTGGTTACTGTTTATTAGAGTACTATTAAAATTAATTATCTCTGAATTAGGACTTTTTAAAGGAAAAAAATCTCAAATTTGCAATTTAAAGAGAAACTTCTAAAAATAATTTGGAAATGTTATTCACTATGCCAGATAATGGTAATTTTATTCATTTATATATTTGTGTGGTTTATGTAATAATATAATATGTAGTTTCTAGTATAGAGTAGAGACTTAACAAATTAAATGAATATTGAATAAACTTTTTAAAAATTGATAAATGTACTCTCCTTGACAAGGAATTTAAAATAGTAACTTCAATAGGGTTATTGAAAGACTACTCAGAAAATAAGAACACTTATTATGTTTAGAATGCATTAAAATGAAGAGAAAACAGTGTAAAATATATCAAAAATGTTTTATAGTCCTGTACTACCATTAAAGACTCATGTACTCTCTGGCCCCTGGAATGGAGAAAAGTAAACACTTTCTCAAAAATGAGCCTCAGATAATGCAGACAAGTTAAGAAATCTACATTGAATCTCAGAATAGATCCACCAGGTTGAATCTTATTCTCTTTGATGGGGAAAGTCAGCACATCTGAAGGAACCAGTCCTGCTTGAACTTAATGGAGCGGAGAAAACAGGATTCAGGCAAAGGGGGGAACAATCTTGAGAAGGTTATAACAGGATTTCTTAAGTTGTGCCATGAAGACGTTAAAAAAAAAAAAGAGGGTTAATAAAATGATGAAACCGATGGAATAAATTATATGAAACTCATTTGGCTATGAAAGATAAGTCTCTGGAGCCAGGAATAAATACTTGCTCTGGAGAAGGAGTCTTATATTACCTTTAAGTATAGTTATATAAAAGTCCCAGTAATTCAGGTCTGAGAGGCACCAAGGAGGTAGAAAAGGATAGTCATGGATTCTATTTAAAGAAGAATTTCATAAACTCCTAAGTGCTTCATTCTTATTTATACCTGCCAGTAAAGCAAAGAATACCTCTTTTAAAAAACAATTCATTTTTGCCTTTAAGTGTGTTGGTTCCTAAAGTACACAAATGTCATTATGGGAATTAAAGTGACTCCATATCACAAATCTCAATCATGCAGATTTCTGTGGACAACAAATTAGAGATGCTTTTGCAACTTTTCTTTTACCATATTTAGCCTTAACATTTTGTCTACATTGACATTTTCTTTTTAGTTGATCGCTTTCTCAACAAGCAAGAGAAAACATATTCTTTTCCTAAAGATTTTATTACTACTAATTCAAAGTGATCCAGCATAAGACACATATTTTTGGTTTGCAAAAATATACTTGACCGTGAAGTTTGGAAAGGAATGCTCTGCATTAGTAAATAAACTGATTCATTCTGTCATTGAAGATATGAAAAAGTGATATATATATAGAACATTAAGGTGTCATTTCTACTACATTTTTGGTTGTCCTTTTGTTTTAACTAGGACCATTTTGTAAAACATCTTTAAAAAAACAGCAGTCTTATAATGAAGTGATTACTGAAGAAATCAAAGGGGAAATCAAAAAATACCTAGAAATAAATGACAATGGAGATACGACGACCCAAAACCTATGGGACGCAGCAAAAGCAGTGCTAAGAGGGAAGTTTATAGCAATACAAGCCTACCTCAAGAAACAGGAAACATCTCGAATAAACAACCTAACCTTGCACCTAAAGCAATTAGAGAAAGAAGAACAAAAAAACCCCAAAGCCAGCAGAAGGAAAGAAATTATAAAGATCAGGTCAGAAATAAATGAAAAAGAAATGAAGGAAACAATAGCAAAAATCAATGAAACTAAAAGCTGGTTCTTTGAGAAGATAAACAAAATTGATAAACCATTAGCCAGACTCATCAAGAGAAAAAGGGAGAAGACTCAGATCAATAGAATTAGAAATGAAAAAGGAGAAATAACCACTGACACTGCAGAAATACAAACGATCATGAGAGATTACTACAAGCAACTCTATGCCAATAAAATGGACAACCTGGAAGAAATGGACAGATTCTTAGAAATGCACAAACTGCCGAGACTGAACCAGGAAGAAATAGAAAATATGAACAGACCAATCACAAGCACTGAAATTGAAACTGTGATTAAAAACCTTCCAACAAACAAAAGCCCAGGACCAGATGGCTTCACAAGTGAATTCTATCAAACATTTAGAGAAGAGCTAACACCTATCCTTCTCAAACTCTTCCAAAATATTGCAGAGGGAGGAACACTCCCAAACTCATTCTACGAGGCCACCATCACCCTGATACCAAAACCAGACAAAGATGTCACAAAGAAAGAAAACTACAGGCCAATATCACTGATGAACATAGATGCAAAAATCCTCAACAAAATACTCGCAAACAGAATCCAACAGCACATTAAAAGGATCATACACCATGATCAAGTGGGGTTTATCCCAGGAATGCAAGGATTCTTCAATATACGCAAATCAATCAATGTGATACACCATATTAACAAATTGAAGGAGAAAAACCATATGATCATCTCAATAGATGCAGAGAAAGCTTTCGACAAAATTCAACACCCATTTATGATAAAAGCCCTGCAGAAAGTAGGCATAGAGGGAACTTTCCTCAACATAATAAAGGCCATATATGACAAACCCACAGCCAACATTGTCCTCAATGGTGAAAAACTGAAACCATTTCCACTAAGATCAGGAACAAGACAAGGTTGCCCACTCTCACCACTATTATTCAACATAGTTTTGGAAGTGTTAGCCACAGCAATCAGAGAAGACAAAGAAATAAAAGGAATCCAAATCGGAAAAGAAGAAGTAAAGCTGTCACTATTTGCAGATGACATGATACTATACATAGAGAATCCTAAAGAGGCTACCAGAAAACTCCTAGAGCTAATCAATGAATTTGGTAAAGTAGCAGGATACAAAATTAATGCACAGAAATCGCTTGCATTTCTATACACTAATGACGAAAAATCTGAAAGGGAAATTAAGAAAACACTCCCGTTTACCATTGCAACAAAAAGAATAAGATATCTAGGAATAAACCTACCTAAGGAGACAAAAGACCTGTATGCAGAAAATTATAAGACACTGATGAAAGAAATTAAAGATGATACAAATAGATGGAGAGATATACCATGTTCCTGGATTGGAAGAATCAACATTGTGAAAATGACTCTACTACCCAAAGCAATCTACAGATTCAATGCAATCCCTATCAAACTACCACTGGCATTTTTCACAGAACTAGAACAAAAAATTTCACAATTTGTATGGAAACACAAAAGACCCCGAATAGCCAAAGCAATCTTGAGAACGAAAAATGGAGCTGGGGGAATCAGGCTCCCTGACTTCAGACTATACTACAAAGCTTCAGTAATCAAGACAGTTTGGTACTGGCACAAAAACAGAAATATAGATCAATGGAACAGGATAGAAAGCCCAGAGATAAACCCACACACATATGGTCACCTTATCTTTGATAAAGGAGGCAAGCATATACAGTGGAGAAAAGACAGCCTCTTCAATAAGTGGTGCTGGGAAAATTGGACAGGTACATGTAAAAGTATGAAATTAGAACACTCCCTGACACCATGCACAAAAATAAACTCCAAATGGATTAAAGACCTAAGTGTAAGGCCAGACACTATCAAACTCTTAGAGGAAAACATAGGCAGAACACTCTATGACATACATCACAGCAAGATTCTTTTTGACCCAGCTCCCAGAGAAATGGAAATAAGAACACAAATAAACAAATGGGACCTAATGAAACTTAAAAGCTTTTGCACAGCAAAGGAAACCATAAACAAGACCAAAAGACAACCCTTAGAATGGGAGAAAATATTTGCAAATGAAGCAACTGACAAAGGATTAATCTCCAAGATTTACAAGCAGCTCATGCAGCTCAATAACAAAAAAACGAACAACCCAATCCAAAAATGGGCAGAAGACCTAAATAGACATTTCTCCAAAGAAGATATACAGATGGCCTACAGACACATGAAAGAATGCTCAACATCATTAATCATTAGAGAAATGCAAATCAAAACTACAATGAGATATCATCTCACACCGGTCAGAATGGCCATCATCAAAAAATCTAGAAACAATAAATGCTGGAGAGGGTGTGGAGGAAAGGGAACACTCTTGCACTGTTGGTGGGAATGTAAATTGATACAGCCACTATGGAGAACAGGATGGAGGTTCCTTAAAAAACTACAAATAGAACTACCATACGACCCAGCAATTCCACTACTGGGCATATACCCTGAGAAAACCATAGGTCAAAAAGTGTCATGTACCACAATGTTCATTGCAGCTCTATTTACAATAGCCAGGACATGGAAGCAACCTAAATGTCCATCGACAGACGAATGGATAAAGAAGATGTGGTACATATATACAATGGAATATTACTCAGCCATAAAAAGAAATGAAATGGAGGTATTTGTAATGAGGTGGATGGAGTTAGAGTCTGTCATACAGAGTGAAGTAAGTCAGAAAGAGAAAAACAAATACAGTATGCTAACACATATATACGGAATCTAAGGAAAAAAAAAAAAAGGCCATGAAGAACCTAGTGGCAAGACGGGAATAAAGACACAGACCTACTAGAGAATGGACTTGAGGATATGGGGAGGGGGTGGGGTGAGATGTGACAGGGTAAGAGAGTGTCATGGACATATATACACTACCAAATGTAAAATAGATAGCTAATGGGAAGCAGCCGCATAGCCCAGGGAGATCAGCTCGGTGCTTTGTGACCACCTAGAGGGGTGGGATGGGGAGGGTGGGAGGGAGGGAGATGCAAGAGGGAAGAGAAATGGGAACATATTGTATATGTATAACTGATTCACTTTGTTATAAAGCAGAAGCTAACACACTATTGTAAGGCAATTATACTTCAATAAAGATGTTTAAAAAAAAAAAAAAAAAAAAAAAACAGCAGTCTTGAGACATTTTCCTTGTAACTGTCAAAGACAAGCCTGTATTCAAGTTCCAGAGAACAATAAAGGACAGCACAAAGCCAAATTAAAAAGCAAATCATTGTCATAAGAACACCACATTGTTAATATTATATAAAAATTGAATATTTTTTATAAAACTGGTCTAATTTTATCATTGTTTTTCTTTCAAATTAGTTAATTCAACCAATGTTAATAATATCATTTCATTACTGCTTATCTTTTTTGTTTGTTTTTAAAGAAAAAATGCCGTCAAGACATTAAACTTTACATATATCAGATACCTTAAGATAAATTGAGGAATAGACTAGTTTAGAATGCTAACTTTCTCTAAACTTACGTTAGGTTTCAGAAATGTAAATAGTTTTTTTAAAGTTAATATGACTAGCACTCTGGTTCATTTAAAAAAAAACACAAGTATTTCTCTTGAAAAAAAACTATAAGGTTTTTGTCTTGAAAATTGTCCTCTATTTAAAATTAATTTGAGGGATAGGGAACTAAACATTGTTTTGAAGAAAATAATATTGTCCAACAGTTAAAGTATAAGTTGAATCTTAGTAAGTGGCAATGCAAGAATTTTGCAATCTCAAAGCTATAATCTAAATGTGAAATGAAATAGTAATAAAATAAAAAGAATATGTGCTCCCATTATAAGACAGAATTTAAGGAATAGTGAGAAGGCTATAAAGACATGTTAAAAAGACCAATTTTGTATCAACCAGCTGCTCTTTTACCATAAACAGTCTTGGCTATAGCAAAGTTTACGTCAACTTAGTTACAAATGAAATACTGAAGAATTCAATCAATCGATGATATCAAAAGTAACATGTAATTAGCAAGTGTAGAATTCAGTGAGTTGGAAGATTGATCTACTATTGTGAAACAAGTTAAGCTTTTACTTTGGATGTTGGTAGTCTCTTTAATTTTGGTATCAGTAGAACTTCTGGGAAGAAACTAAGAAGGTAGGAAGGGAGAGGTTATTTGAGTAATAAGAAAGATTCTTCTAACTTAGAACTATGCCCTAAATGATTATTTTGATGCTGGAACTCACATAGCCTCTAAATAGTGGTTTTAGTAGCCAGTATAAGGATATCACCTGAGGATAATCAAAGGGTTACTGCAAAAGGGACTTAGAATTGTAGATATATTCTGTTTTTTATCAAGTTGTGCAGTAGCAACAGGAAGAGAAATATAGTACAGAGATTAACAGTGATCATTAAACGACAGTGAAGGAGGAAAATATTTTTATTTTATTGATTCAACTTTCAGTAGATGTGGAAAAAGGCACACAATTTTTTCGCTAGAATTTTCTTATATAAATAAGTAAATTAATATTGGAATACATCAAATTTATATATAACTTTGCACTCTTCTATTAAAATGGGTTACATTTCACAATAAAAGTATAAACATATATACACCTGTCCTTTCCAGGCCCCAATCCCAAGATTCTGTTATGTCTTTAAAAAGCAATGAGAGTGGGCTATACTTGTGCTTTTTGAGGAAGCTCTCAGGGAAAGAATCTATTTTATTTTATAATATAGTTCACTAACCATAATAAAACTCTCTTGGTAAATGAAATTTGGCTGTTTCAGTTCCTCAGGTTGGTAGTTAATTTCTTTTCCCAATTTATAATACCTTGCATTCCTTCTACAATTTGTGTTTCTGGTTACAGATATAATCAAATATGTATCCTTGACTGTTAGCTAATATCCTCCAATGTAAGCTACCATTGTGGATGAATGGGAAGCAAAGGTACCAATGTTGATAACCAGGCTTTATGTTTGCATGATATTTAGGTTGGCAATTAAAGTCTGCAGAGGAGTTATTACTGGGTGGTTTATTTTAAAAATAGTGCATTTTTGTTACAGAATGCACTTATTTGGCAGAGTATGTGTTAAGAATCTGAAAAGTCCAGAAGTATTGTAGAAAAGAAAATCATCATGGCTAGACATAAGATTCAGCAAGAACACAAAGTGTGTTACATTGAAGTATCAGCATGCAATTTTCCCACAAAAACTGTATTGGCTTTTTATTCAATCAATAATCTGTATTGAGGAGTTTTTCTTTGTTAGGTGCTAGGAATACAAATTTGCACACGATGGAGGTGCTTCCTGTTCTCAAGAAGCTTAGAGTCTGGAAGAAGCAGACAATAAAAGAAGACATGCAAATAGATGAATTATCCAAGGCATAAAATTATATCTTCAGGTAGAAATGATGGGATCAGGTAATGAAAACTTACTAAGGAAAAGTGACATCAAAATTAAGTGAATATTTAAAGAATTAACAAACAAATTATCCAGGAGAAAGAGTGGGTAGGAATTTACTGGGCAGAGGAAATGGCATCTGCAGAAGCCTTAAAATAAGAGACAACATAGGACATGCAAGTAATTGAAAGAAGTCTAACATGATTGGAAAAGTCAGCTTAGTTAGGGGAGGAAGAGAGCAGTAGGTCTGTTGTCCCTCCCCTAGAATTTTATCTCTTGCTACCAGTCATGCGCTTCTTGTGGGCTAATCATCTCCTATGTGCCTGCATCAACAGTGTGGGCTCTCTGTTTTTTTTCCCCTACCCCTAATCTTTTTTCTGAGCACACAGTGGAAGTCCAAGGAAAAGATCTTACAAGTGTGCAAAACCCCCTTTGTGTCTTGGGCTCTAGGGTATTCTAGACTGACAAGCTAATGCACGTTTGATCTTAGCAAATTGTTCAGTTTCTCCTTAGGCTCTTATATGTTGTCTCCTCATTGTCTCATTTCTCCTTCGAGGTTTCTTTCCCTTTGACATTCAGATTACGTAGTTGTCTTATGATCTCAGTTCTCTGATGGACACAATGAAATTATAATCTTGTTGCTTATCCAACTTTTCTCACTGCTACTGTGGAAGTAATATTCTTTCCTGCTTTATACATCCTAAGTGGATAGAGAAGACTGATTATATGTTTTTAAGAATATTAGTCTATCGTGGTGAGGGAAGTGAAATTTAAGGTTAAAAAGTTGGAATCAGGGAGAGAAGTTAGTTGTATGAACTGTAAAACAAGTAGGAGATAATGATAGAGTAATACTACTAGGAGTAAGAGAAATGTGCATGAATTCAAGAGAGATATAAAAGGAAGAATTGATAGGTTCAGTAATTAATTAGGGAGATGACAGAAAAGGAAAAGTCAAAGGTGATTTCCATAGTTCCGGCTTATGAATAATAGAGAATTTTGAGCTGCTGGATGTTTTCTAGTATCACCTTCTTGATTTTTATATTTTGTCATCACAAGTGCTGTTATTATTATTTTAATTAATATATTGGGACCAAAGAAAATCTTAACTTAGCTCAATCAAAAACATATACGCTTATGCCTTCAATGCAAGTGGATAGCCGCAGTTTTGTTTTGTTTTGTTTTTCTGATTATGTGCACATTTATCCCAGATTCTTCTAGTCACTTCGTTTGTTCAGAGAGAAAGGTTCAACTTGTTTACGGATTTTTTCTTATTTTTCTTTCACTTCTGAAAGACAAAAAACTTTGATGCCATAATCCAACTTGGAAACTCAAACAGGGATCTTGGTAGAAAAACTTTTTCTTCATAAAAGATGTTCTGTCCTTAAGATTTTATAATATCTGATTCAAAAGCAACAAGTGTTAATCAGCAGGGCTAACATTAATTTCCTTTTAAATTGATTTAGAATAGGTCTGCAAATTTTTGAATTGGGGAGAACCCATTATTTACTCTGCTTCTCAAGATCAAAGAGGTACAATACTAAAAATTATCTTGACTTTTGGATTTTTTGACATGGCCATGCCTACTTTGGTCCCTCCCAAAGGATGGCACAGATTCTGAGGACCGTCTTGGCAGTGCTGGGGTATCTGCTGTTCATAGCCACACAGTTTGTCCAAAGAAAAACTTCAGCCAGTTCAGAACATGTATCCATCATCCAGAGCAGGTGTTACTGATGGAGAAGTGATGAAAGGAGAGATGAGAGGCTGATTTATTAAATTGGTCCAGGAAACTTGACACTTAAATATTATTCTCAAGTAGCTGCTTATTTATTTCTATGGTATTTTTAAACACATTCTCAGAAGACAAGACTTGGGAAAAGAATATTTATTGGTTTAGCTGGAAATTAATTCCAGTTATCCTTCCATCCATTTCTCTAGTTATCCTTCATCCTCCCATGTTATCCTGGCTTTGATATGAACTCTGGAAAATTATCCTTGCCATGTTTACTCTGGTTTATTCCTGGCTTTTTGAGGGGGTGGGGCTTCTGTAGAAGTGAGCAGGATCCTCTAGATTCTTCTTTAACATCAGACTAAATAAGAATATAACAACTCTAAAAGGCATGATTGTGAAATCCTCAGTTACCAATGGAAAAATAAAGGATGTTATAAAGAAAACAATAAGCTAAAAATCATGAAAATTACTTTTTTTTTTTGAAATTTACATATGGTGAGATTTTTTTAAGGAAATGAAATACAAACTATTTGGTAAGTTAGTATTAGAATAAAACTCAATACTTTACCATTAAAACAAGGATAAGAAGACATAAATATTTCTTAGAAAGTTGGCTATTGTTCTCTCTGTATTTGTGGTTTACACATAAAATGAATATCCAACTAATTAAAGACTAAATGAGATTTGTTTTGCCAAAACAATTAAGAAAACGATAATAGGAGCATACATATAGATCATAACCTTGATTGTAAATGGATTAACTGCCTCAACCAAAAGACACAGACTGGCTGAATGGATGCAAAAACAAGACCCATATATATGCTGTCTACAAGAGACCCACTTCAGACCTAGGGACACGTACAGACTGAAAATGAAGGGATGGAAAAAGATAGTCCATGCAAATCGAAATAAAAAGAAAGCTGGAGTAGCAATACTCATATCAGATAAAATAGACTTTAAAATAAAGAATGTTACAAGAGATAAGGAGGGACACTACATAATGATCAAAGGATCAATACAAGAAGAAGATATAACAATTATAAATGTTTATGCATCCAACATAAGAGCACCTCAATACATAAGGCAAATGCTAACAACCGAGAAAGGAGAAATTGACAGTAACACAATAAGAGTAGGGGACTTTAACACCCCACTTTTGCCATGGACAGATCATCCAAAATGAAAATAAATAAGGAAACACAAGCTTTAAATGACACAATAGGACAGATAGATTTAATTGATATTTATAGAACATTCCACCCAAAAGTGGCAGAATACACTTTCTTCTCAAGTGTACATGGAACATTTTCCAGGATAGATCACATCTTGGGTTACAAATCAAGCCTCGGAAAATTTAAGAAAATTGAAATCGTATCAAGCATCTTTTCTGACCACAACACTATGAGATTAGAAATCAATTACAGGGAAAAAAAAAACTATAAAAACACAAATACATGGAGGCTAAACAGTGCGCTACTAAATAACCAAGAGATCCCTGAAGAAACCACGGAATACCTATAAACAAATGACAATTAAAACACGACGACCCGAAACCTATGGGATGCATCAAAAGCAGTTGTAAAAGGGAAGTTTATAGCAATTAAATCTCACTTCAAGAAACAAGAAAATTCACAAAAAAACAATCTAACCCTACACTTAAAACAACTGGAGAAAGAAGAACAAAGAAAACCCAGTCAGTAGAAGGAAAGAAATCATAAAGATCAGAGCAGAAATAAATGAAATAGAAATGAAGAAAACAATAGCAAAGATCAATAAAACTAAAAGCTGGTTCTTTGGAAGATAAACAAAATTGATAAACCTGTAGCCAGACTCATCAAGAAAAAAAGGGAGAGAATACAAATCAATAAAATTAGAAATGAAAAAAGGAGAAATCACAACTGATACTGCAGAAATACAAAGAATTATAAGTCACTACTACAAACAACTATATGCCAATAAAATGGACAACCTGGAAGAAATGGACAAATTCTTAGAAAAGTACAACCTTCCAAGACTGAACCAGGAAGAATTAGAAAATATAAACAGGCCTATCACAAGTAATGAAATTGAAACCTAATTAAAATCTTCCAACAAACAAAAGTCCAGGACCAGATGGCTTCACAGGTGAATTCTATCAAACATTTAGAGAAGAGCTAACACCCGTCCTTCTCAAACTCTTCCAAAAATTTGCAGGAGAAACACTTCCAAATTCATTCTATGAAGCCACCATCACGCTGACACCAAAACCAGAAAAATATATCACAAAAAAAGAAAATTATATGCTAATATCACTGATGAACATAGATGCAAAAATCCTGAACAAAATACTAGCAAACAGAATCCAACAACACATTAAAAGGATCATACACCATGATCAAGTGGGATTTATCCCAGGGATGCAAGGATTCCTCAATATATGCAAATCAATGAATGTGATACACCACATTAACAGATTAAGGAATAAAAACCATGTGATGATCTCAATAGAGGCCAAAAAAGCTTTTGACAAAATTCAACACCCATTTATGATAAAAACTCTCCAGTATATGGACATAGAGGGAAACTACCTCAACATAATAAAGGCCGTATATGACAAACCTACAGCAAGCATCACACTCAATGGTGAAAAATTGAAAGCATTTCCACTAACATCAGGAACAAGACAAGGATGTCCACTCTTGCCACTCTTATTAAACATTGTTTAGGAAGTCCTAGCCATGACAATCAGAGAAGAAAAAGAAATAAAAGGAATACAAATAGGAAAAGAAGAAGTAAAACAGTCATTGTTTCCAGATGACATGATACTATACACAGAAAATCCTAAAGATGCCACCAGAAAACTACTAGAATTAATCAATGAATTTGGTAAGGTTGCAGGATCCAAAATTAATGCACAGAAATCTCTGGCATTCCAATACACCAATAACAAAAAATCAGAAGGAGAAATTAAGGAAACAATCCCATTTACCATGGCAACAAAAAGAATAAAATACCTAGGAATAGACCTGCCTAAGGAGGTGAAAGACTTGTACACAGAAAAGTATAAAACACTGATGAAAGAAATCAAAGATGACAAAAACAGGTGGAGAAATATATCAGGTTCTTGGTTTAGAAGAATCAGTACTGTAAAAATGAGTATACTACCCAAAGCAATCTACAGATTCAATGCAATCCCTATCAAACTACCAGTGACATTCTTCACAAAATTAGAACAAAAATTTAAAAATTCGTATGGAAACACAAAAGTCCCCGAATAGCCAAAGCAATCTTGAGAAAGAAAAGCAGAGCTGGAGGAATCAGTCTCCCTGACTTCAGACTATACTACAAAGCTACAGTAATGAAGACAGTATGGTACTGGCACAAAAACAGAAATATAGATCAATGGTACAGGATAGAAAGCCCAGAGATAAACCCACACAGCTGTGGTCACCTAATCTATGACAAAGGAGGCCAGAATATACAATGAAGCAAAGACAGCCTCTTCAATAAGTGGCGTTGGGAAAAGTGGACAGCTACATGTAAAAGAATGAAATTAGAACACTCCCTAACACCATACACAAAAATAAACTCCAAATGGATTAAAGACCTAAATGTAAGACCAGACACTATAAAACTCTTAGAAGAAGACATAGGCAGAACACTCCATGACATAAACCACAGCAAGATCTTTTTTGACCCTCCTCCTGGAGTAATGGAAATAAAACCAAAAATAAACAAATGGGACTCAATTAAACTTAAAAGCTTTTGCACAGCAAAGGAAACCATAAACAAGACAAAAAGACAACCCTCAGAATGGGGGAAAATATTTGTGAATGAAACAACAGACAAAGGTTTAATCTCCAAAATATGCAAACAGCTCATGTAGCTCAATATCAAAAAACAACAAACAATCCAGTTTAAAAATGGGCAGAGGACCTAAATAGACATTTCACCAAGGAAGACATACAGATGGCCAAGCGGCACGTGAAAAGATGCTCAACATCACTAATTTTTAGAGAAATGCAAGTCAAAACTACAATGAAGTATCACCTCATACCAGTCAGAATGGCCATTATCAAAATATCTAGAAACAGTAAATGCTCGAAAGGGTGTGATAAAAAGGCAACCCTCCTGCACTCTTGGTGGGAATGTAAATTGATACAACCATTATGGAAAACAGTATAGAGGTTCCTTAAAAAACCAAAAATAGAGCTATCATGTGACCCAGCAATCCCACTACTGGGCATATACCCTGAGAAAACCACAACTAAAAAAGAGTCATGTACCACAATGTTCATTGCAGCACTATTTGCCATAGCCAGGAAATGGAAGCAACCTAAATGTTCATTGACAGATGAATGGATAAAGAAGATGTGGCACATATATACAATGGAGTATTAGCCATAAAAAGAAATGAAATTGAGTTTTTTGTAGTGAGGTGGATGGACCTAGAGTCTGTCATATAGAGTGAAGTAAGTCAGAAAGAGGAAAACAAATACGATATGCTAACGCATATATATGGAATCTAAAAAAAAAAAAAAAAATGGTGATGATGAACCTAGTTGCAGGGCAGGAATAAAGATGTAGACATAGAAAATGGACTTGAGGCCATGGGATGGGAGGGGGGAAGCTGGGGCAAAGTGAGACTAACATCGACCTATATACACTACTGAATGTAAAATAGTTAGCTAGTGGGAAGCAGGAGCATACCGCAGGGAGATCAGCTCGGTGCTTTGCAATGACCTAGAGGTGTAGGATAGGGAGGATGGGCATGAGGCGCAAGAGGGAGGGGATTTGGGGACATATGTATGCATATGGATGATTCACTTTGGTGTATGACAGAAACTAACACAGTATTGTGAAGCAATTATACTCCAATAAAGTTCTGTTAAAAAAAAAGAAAAGTACTTACAGCAAACCACCCCCCCACAAAAAAAAAAAAAAAACAGAAAAAGTAACCACAAACAATGTACAGTAATGCCATTTTCCCAGTCTCCCCAATCTGATGAATTATCAGCTATCATGGTCTAGCTTTCCATGTATTTAGGCCTTCTTCAATTTCTCGGTAGTTTTCAGTCATCATTCATTAAATTCATCCCCAAGGATTTTTCTTAATACTAGTATAAATAATACTTAAAAATTATTTCCAACTGTTTATAGCTAGTATATAGAAATATAATTGATTTTTTAATGTTGAAATTATATCCTGTGTCCTTGCTAAATTCTCTTATTTCTATTAAGTTTGGGTTTTTTGGGTAGATTTTTAGAATCATTTTCCAAGTAAACTATCATGTTGTCTATGAATAAAGTACTTTTATATCTTCAAAAAAAAAGAAAAAGACTAAATGAGAATTCAGTATATAACAGTTCAAAATGAAAAAAAAAATAGGAAAAAAAGCCTAAAGGTATAAAAAAATGTTTCTCATTTCTTCTGCTTTTATGGGATATTTAATCTCACTCAGCTGTCTATCAGTCTCATTATTATGGGCATATTCTTCAAACAATCTAAATTGTTCCCACAGTGGCAGCCAAACCAAATAAACAAGCACTGAAGAGTGTGTGATTTCACTAGAGGCCTTAAACAATGAGTGGCCTAGAAAATTTCCTTTAAGTAAAAAGGGGTAGGAATCTTCAATGACAGGTTTAAACATAGAAGGAAAGCATTCTCTGCAGTTTTTCCTCAATGTGCCCCTATCAAAACCAAAATATCTTAAAATGCCAAATAAATAACAATAACAATGAAAATCTTCTTGCTATGCACCAGATAAGAATGATATTTTAACATGCAAAAACTTGTACTTTGAAATGCAGTATGGTTCATTGAGGTTAATGCAAATATATTTGAAAGAGAATGCGATCCTCCAGATTGGAAGGATAAAAATGCGATCCTCTAGATTGGAAGGATAAATTTTTAGTATTTTTAAAAAATTACAAAATATGTATGCTTAACTAAGGTTTTCTATTTTCTCTTTCTGCTTTATGACATGTGAAGTATCACATATTTTACAATAAAAAAGATCTAAGTTAATGGGAACTTTTAAAATTTGAGTTCTTAATTTTGAGACTCATACACTCTCTTTCCATAACTCTAAACGTACACATTAGCCTCTTTACCTACTTGTACCAAAAGCCAAAGTATAATAAATTTAAACCTATTTTTGAGCTTCTGTATTTCTGATACATAAAAATAAAAATAAAATATCTTGCAGGTGAAATATTTAAATGCCTTGAAGTTTATGAATTCTTGGACAAAGGACAAAAATTTACTCTACCACAGCAATCTATTCACTTGAAGTGGAAGAAATTCTGTTTTATTGTTAGGTGACATGATTTAGCAATTAATATACATAAGATTAAGCGTTGGTTGTAAATAGATTAAAAACACTATTTAAATTTTTTTATTCATGTGGTTTCTTTTCATTAGAAAGAAAGTAACCAGTATTTGTAAATTTGTTCACTTGTGTATCCATTTGTTAATTTTTCTCTAAAGTTTTCCTCAAATTATCTCCCATAAGTACATGAAGATGACTAAATAACAAGTAAGCAAATCAATAACACTTCGGAACTCAACAGAAATTACTCTTGTTGAGAAAATTAGTGCATGAGGAAACTAAACTTATAAAAATGCTCAAATCCATGTCACATATTAAAAATTTTTAAATGTCAAACACAAAAACAGATTGGCTTTTGCTTCAAATTTAATGTGTTCGGTTTGTGAAGCTGTTGAGAAGCAAACTAACAGTAGGATAATTTTACATATCCTAGCAAATAATAAAATGTTTCGAAAGCAGTGAGGAAATCAATAATATTTTGAGTGTTTGTCATAATAATGAGAATTATTTTATACTTTCTGTGTATTTAGTGGTGATCATCTCTTCTGCCACCTCCAATTATGTTATAACTTTGGTAAATATTACATTTGTTCTAGGGTTCTTATTTAATTTCAAGAACAAGAGGGAAATAATTCAATCATTTAAATAACTGTGGTATTTATTTTTTTATTAATTACAGAACTCATTGTAGACAGGATCAGTAAGTTTAAGAAAAAAAGTTATATATAATTTACCACTTATATTCTTAACATGCTAATTTGTTTATTCTTATTCATTTATAAGTATTTATTTGTACTAAAAAATATTTCAGTGTCAAGGGACACCAACCACCCCCAGGTTTGATTTCTCACTAGGAGGACTCTATAGACTCAGCATATAGTCATAATGATTCATTTTGGTGAGAGGATGAAAAGCAAAATCAGCAAAGGGAAAAGACGTGTGGGTAAAGTCTGGGGAAACCAGTTGCAAATTTCAAAGGTCTTCTCCTAGTGGAGTCACACAGGACATGCTTAATTCTTTCAAAAATGAGTGTGACAGCACATGTGAAACGTCACCAACCAGGCAAGTTCATAAGAGATTCAGTGCCCAGGTTTTTACTGGGTGTTGATCATGTAGGCACCCTCTGCCTGGCATATAATCAAATTCCAGATTCCCAGAAGAAAAGCAGGTGTAGCTGAGGTATACAGAAACACTCATCTCAGTTAATGGCGTTGGGAAGGCTCCCAATATCTAAGTTTCCAGATGCTAGCCAAGAGCCAACTTTATAAATAATCCTTACAAAGAATAACAGTTAAGCCTGCTCTGTTAACTCTTTCTTCACAGTTTTACTGTGTTGTTGATTGTTTTCTATTTAAGTTTTAATATATGAACATCTTTCAATAGCAATAAATATTATTCTCTTATGTTTAATGCCTGTACTGTTTCCATGTTATGCATTGTTTATTTAATAAATCCACTGGTGGAGTTTTTAATGTGGCTTCATATTTTACTCTAATAAAGAAAAATGCAAAGAATATTAAAATTATTTTCTTGGAATAAATCCCCAGAAGTGAGACTGCTACATGGGTACTTTGTAAAGGGTTTTGATATATATTTCATGGTAGCCCATACTGTCTTCCAGATCTTGAACAATGTATATACTCACCAACCAACAATGTTTGACTTCAAGAAATGGGTATTTACAATAATTTATTAATTTGGTAAGATAAAAATGAATTAAGGTTATGTCCGTATTTAACATCTTTGAAAATATTGGTGTTGAGCATTTAAAAATATATTTCTTAGTCATTTATATTTTGTCTTTTGTGAATATTTATTCATTTAACGCATATTTTTTGCCAGCAACTATTACAAAATAAAGTCATAATTGAAAAGATATTGAAACACCAGTTGCAATTAATAATGGAATAAATGCTACACCATTTTTGTTCAAATTAGTTTGCATGTATCTAACTTCATTAATTAATTTACTCAGAATTTCTCACTACTGAAGAATGACTGGCATGGTACCACTTTATTCTACATTAGTGCAAATGATAGATATTTCTATAAAACTTTTAGAGAGAAGTTTTTAGGGGCTTATTTACATAAACAGAAAATCTTGTACACCAAGAGATATTCATAGGACCTTTTAAAACTTGGATTGTTTTCTAAGATTTGATTTGTTTTTAAGATTTAGTAATTGAGTTTTTTAAATGGCAATTTTGGTAATTTAAATATATTTGATAGAAAATTGAAACCTTTTTCCAGTTGAATTATATATCAGAAAATGTTAAAGATATAATTTATTTGATAATTATGAAATTAGGTTTTTCCCCATGAATGAAGCTAGCTTTCTCCATACTTACTTAATAATTGAAGTATCTTTTTGATGCTATTAAATATTTTGGAGGCTTTAATCTTTTGGGGAAGGAAATACGTACAGCGCAATCTCAAATATTCTTGTTTATATTATCAGTTTTTAAGCAAGTTTCTAACTGGCAATGATAAATTTCTTTCATTCCCTCTACCAGGATGAAAAATCAGTCAAAATTCTGTGTCAAAGTATGTTTTCATCTTGAATGCAACAGTCAAGTTTGTTTACATTAACTTTTAAAGGTTGATTTAAAAAGTTGAGAGGAGAATAAGCCCAATAAGAAGCACAAGGTTGCCCTTAATTCAGAACTTACTAAAAAAACAATTGGAAATATTGTCATTATTTATATGGGAGAGAAAAGAAAGCAAATGACAGATATAATAATGAAGGCTACACGATAGCTATGATTATAATGGAAACCAATGAGGTCTAATTTATTCTGTATCATATGAGAATAGGGAGCATTCTGAAGTGGAAGGCAATAAATTAGAGGTAGATAGAAATAGATATTAACTTTTCTTTTAATAAGCAGAATGTGAGATAGCCAAAAGAGATTGAAGGGAAAAAAACAATTAAAACCTAAACACTGTTAAATAGTTAATACTAAAAATCCTTGAAACTCTGTGGAAGGAATTTGTTTTCAGTTAATTGTTTGCTATAATCAGATGCGCAGTATATTAAAGACTGTTTGCTTGGCATTTAGAAGGCTACTGTAAATTGATAGTCTGAATGAAGGCTTCTATATTTAGAGGAAATTATTCTAAATTAATTCAAGAAAGAGTTCACAGGGTATGGTTTTTGACAGTCATGAAAGAATTCTAGTGCACCTGCTTTGGAACATTTTCCCCTTGTATGAAGGTGTCTGCTATTTTGCTTAGTTTGTGGTAGTTTGCATAAATCCATAATGTAGCCGTCAGACTCTTTCTTTTTTCCTTGTAGCATTATAACGCTAATAGAGAAGTGAAAAACACAATTTAAAAAATCTTTTAGGCCCAACACCACTACACTTGACATCTGTATACTCTCTGTGATAAATATAACATCAGCTTTTCTATGGTAATGCTTTAATAATCTTAGCTTCTGGGCAGTAATGCTACACAGTATTTGCACAGGATAATAATATTTTACTAATGGAAGTTAGATGTTTTGTAGTGTGTGGCTTTCTCCCTTCATTCCAATGGGTGGGAACAGATTGTGGATAAATAGTTTCAGTAATATTTGAAAACTTATAGGTGTCATTTGCTAATCACTTCCTCTGCTTTTTTCATCTAAAAGTCTCCAATTAAAATGTTGTAGTTAAAGTGAAATTGTGATATGAAAATATTGACATAAAAATAGAATACCGTATCATCTCTTTAAGCTATAATTTCCAATCTAGGAAAAAGCCTCAAGTAATTCTTCCCAAAGATATGAATCTCTGAGGGTCTTTTGGCTGGTTATCATTTTGAGAAAAGATTAGGGACGATAAACAGAAGCTTGTCTTTCACAAACATAAAATTTATTCACATTCAGAGCAATGGTAAGAAGTAATTCTTTCCAAATTCAGGGTAAATACAAAGCAAAAAACAAAAACAAGCATAAACCAATAAACTATAAGCTTTATTGTTGTTGTTGTTTTATCTTATGTCCTAACAAGTTCAATAGGTTTAGAGAAAGTAGTCATCTTGGCTAAAGAGTTTCTAGAGCATCTAATCAGAAATTATTTTCTTTGTTCATTTATTTTTCTTGTTTAAAATACAATTTTATCTACAAAAGGACTACAAGCTGTGTCTATAAATATAAGTAGGATTGACGTAAGGAGGCAGCCAGGTTGTTAATGAATTCTATAAAATGCCAGGAAAAATGTGAGGCAGCACAATTCAGAAGCAATTTTTAACAGAGTATCTGAAAAGCCACCTTCCTTCCCATTGACAGGGAAGATTTTGACTGGAAAAGAAGAAAATTTCAGAGGAGAAAAATAAGAGAAAGAAAGCTGTAAACAAAAACAAGTATGTGGGCGGGCGGGGGGGCGTCCCTGAATGATATGACTCATCAAATTAAGGCCCTCAACCATAAGACACTATACCAAAGTTGTCAATTCACCCCAAACTGGAAAAGAACTGGATTTTAAGACTATCACTCCTTTCTTTTGACTCTGTACGTGTGTCTCTCTCAAACAGTAACAAACACAATTACCGAAAATAAATTTTTAAAAATCCATAGTGCTCATAAAAAACAAAAACAACATTCAAGACATCTCTATGCATACACATAAAGGGATGGATAAGGTAGCTAGATTTATATCTTAGTAAACATATGCTAGTGTATTTGCTACTATTCTAGTAGCTTTAAAGAATTATTTATTTTCTTTTGAGGTATAATTTACATATGGTGGTATCCACATATATTAGGTGTAAAATTCTATGAGTTGGAAAAATGTATACATCCTGTAATCAAGATATAGAACATTTTCCTCAAACCAGAAATTTACCTTGCATCTCCTTCAGGTCAGTATGCCCCTCCTATAAGCCACCATTCTTCTGATTTCTAACAGAAGATTTCATCAGGGATTCATGGAGAGAACTTGTCCTATGAAAAAGAGGATAATAACATAAAGTGACACTGGATCATGGACAGTTCGAGGATCTCTTGATATCGTTATCAGGTGCCAAAGGACAGATGACTTTTTCTTGGTTGTAACTTGGTTGAGGCCTGGAAACATACCTGACTGTCTGCTATACACTTACCAGGACAGACTGCCATGAATAACAGTAATGATACTAATATACTAATAATGTTATCACCATGTAAGCCAACACAACTACTGGTCCTATACCCCTAAATTAAACAGAATGACGAATAATCAGTAGAAGAAACACAACACTAACCTATGGGTCCTAGAAAATGTCGGGTGGGGGGAGAGAAGGAGAAAGAGAATGAGAATTTCACATACTATCAGAATAACCTAAACAGCTGCAATTCAATGAAATGATGTTGCTGAAGGCAACTAATAACAACATAAACAAAAATTAATAAATCCACATAAAGAGATTTGATTACAGTATACAAATTGCTTTCTGAAATGTAAAATTTGATCTTCAAATTGGAAAAACCCAGTAGGTAAAATGATGAGTATATTTACTCTTGAGATTTGAATATGTGGCCTGGAAGAAGTGGGATAATTGTTTCAAAGCACAGAGCAAAAATACAGTGATGGAAATTGTGAGGGAAAAGATGAGAGAATTGGAAGATCTAGAAGAATTAATCTGGAAATAACTTGCTACAGAAAGAGAAATCAGAAGAATTGAATTCGAGGCAATAGTTAAAATATTGTAAAAATTTAACAGACTGGAGAAAGAAGATGAAAATGTACACCAAATTTCAGGCAAGGTTGATTAGAAAAGCAATACAAAGTCATATCCTGAAGTAATATTAAACTATAGAAATAACAGAAATCATAGTAGTTTCCACACTAAAATAACACAGTTAAAAGTGAGAAGAAAGGATTCAAGCTAGTCTTGGAGTTTTCATCTATATCACATATGGACTACTGAAAAAATAACAATCAAATACCAGCCAAGGTAACATTTTAACTGTTAGGGCTATACATATGTTATTTGCAGATATACAAGGATTCAGAGAATATATCATATAAACATTCAATTCTCAAAAAATGGGGTTTAACCAAGGAAAAAATGAGTTAAAACGCAGGTCTCAATATAGGAATAAATAAGTGGAGGAAAAAATCATGAGTGCTTGTGAATTCATATATGTGAAATGTAGAATTCAAAGTTAGGATCTTGAGCAAAATCATAAATTCTCATATTACTAGTTAGGATGAAGCAGTGAAGAAATAGATCATCTTGGTGTTTGACACTATTAGTATCATGTAACAGGTTTTATATAATAGTAGAGAAGTAAAATTTTATTTTGAGCCTCATCAAGAGGAACATAAGTCAGAAGCCTGTAGGTTGTGTACTGCACAAGGGCATTTCATCTAAGGGGCCAAACTTCATATTTTAGGTGGACACACATTTTATTACAACTTGTAATTAACAGATGTAATTAAAGTTATTATTCTAACAGGATCTTTGTATTACAGTAGTTATACTAATTGGAGGTATAGTGTCTTGCAGAAACAGAATCATTTTTCTATTAACAGAAAGGGGTCAAATGAGCTAGTAGTGGCATTCCTGCTTTGGCACGGCAACTGAGCTATCAGTGGTGCTTTATTGAAGTTCTTGAAACTTCCTTTTCTCCTGAAAACTTTCACTGATCTTTGATTCTCTTGTCCTTTCTACAGTTTTGTAAGTAACTAATTCCTCGCATTAAATGCATTCTTCTTGAGAATGTCTATTGTGTAACGTATGTCTAACTGGTAATTGACTGATACAATAGTGTTGAGAATCTTTATATGTTTTGTTCACATGTTTATTTGTTACTGTTTTTGTTGCTGTACCTAGCATGATGCTATATGATTTCATGTAATATGCAATCCCCATTACAGACCTGAAAAAATGGACATTCTATTCTCTAGTTTTAGGAATGAAAAAGTATGGATTAGAGAGGTTAAGTAAATTTCCAAAACCAACTGGTACCTTAAGAGCCAGGATTTGAACCTATATTTTTCTGACTTGAATCCTTTAGCCTTTAAATACGTCTTATTTCTTCTTATAATAGGTCATCCACAGAAGACAGATTTTTTTAAACCTCATTGAGATCATTCTCATTTAAGATCATTTTCCCAAGTAATATTGTTTATAGAAACTTGCATTACTAACACTGACTATTCTCAGTTCTTTTAGACAACCTTTATGTAACCTAATCAAATCACTCATTGTCTTGGCATGTCAGCTGTGGTGAATCTTCTAATGGCATTACACAATTAACACCTCTTTAATGTAACATATTGTGAATTGAGATATGGTGATAAAAAATGTGGTAGCAAACTAATTAGTGGAAGGAAATTCTTGCTCAATCAATATTTAAGAAAAAATAAAATTTAGCTCTGAAAAACTGAAGTGGCTTAATATTCAGCCAAATGAAATACTGAATGTGTATTAGTAGGTGTGGGAGGGACTTATTTGAATAGCTAAAAGTCAAATGTTTCCTCTTTTGAGAGTCACATGTTGAGATTTTTAAGTGTAGATTTGCTGAAGTTCCCTTAAAAATATATTAAAATCTTAATTTTTTTTTTTTTTTTTTTTTTGGTCAGGAATATTTTGGTGGCAAGTAACAGAAACCCATCTGAACAAAGCTTTAGCAGAGGAAAAAAAAGAGAAATTTACTGGCTTATGTATCTGAGGAATCTAAGTCTCATTAGCTACAGCTGGACACAAGGATAATATTTGGGGCTTTGTCTGTCTCTGTAGCTTGGTTCTACTACCAATTGTGTTGCTGACTTCATTGTTTAGTTTCTCTATGTGGTAAACAGGAAGGTTGCTGACTCCTTAAATTTACCTCTTGCTATGGTTGAATGTTTGTGTCTCTCGCAAATTGGTACGTTGAATTCACCTAACCCCCAAGGTGATAATAGGAGTTTGGGGCCTTTGGGAGATCACTGGGTCATCAGAGCAGAGCCCTCATAAATGGAATTAGTGCCCTAATAAAAGTTGCCTGAGAAAGCTCTTCACCCCCCTCCTCCATGTGAGGACGTGATGAAAAGATATCATCTAAGAACTAGGAAGTGGGCTTCACCAGACATAGAGCCTCACCATGTGGTCACCCTGATGTCTGATTTCCAGACCACAGAAGTGTGAGAAATAAATTTCTGCTGTTTTTAAGCCACCTACTTTGTGGTGTTTTGTTACCGTAGCCTGAGTGGAATAACACGCCTCTCTATTTTATTCATCGCGAGCCTCAACATACCCAAGCAGCCACAGTGAAAAAGATCACTTTGCTTTCCACATGTCCACACGTCAGTCCTGAGTAGAGCACTGAGTAATTGCACATGATTTTACACAAATGCATTGATTTAACAAATATTTATATATCACATACTATATTCCAAGCACTCTTCTAAGTGTTACACACACTTAACTCATTAATCCTTGTGAAAACGCTGAGAGGGATGTACTATTATTATCTCTCTCTTACTCATGAGGGAGTTGAGACACAGAGAGGTTAAAGTCACATATTTAATAAGTGAAAGAGCCAGAATTAGAGCACAACAGTCTCATTCCAACAAAAATGCTATATTGATTCTCCACATGGAACAAAAAAATGTTGCCAAGGCAAAAAATGTTCTAATTAGGTCACCATTGGATAGAGCTTATAGCTGAGATAGGGGGAAGAGTCACTTCCAGGATCAGAGAGAAATGAGGAGGAAAAGGTTCCCAAAGGAATAGGAATGCTGGGCTGGAAAAAAACACAGCACATATCCACTAAAACAAGAGTGATATTTTTTTCTACGGAAAAAATATATGGAGAGATAATTATTATCATTTGAGAATCATACAGAGTTTTATCATATATAATATGGAGGCTAAGTACTAAATGTTAATATTTAAAATATAGTAAAAATGTGGATATTGGTATGGTTCCTAGATTATAATGGGAGATAATCAAGCCGAGTGAGTCTATGCTTATATAATGATAATTTAAATATAATTCTGATGTCTGATACACAGAAAAATGATTCCCTAGAAGAAACTTTCTGTTTCTTAGTGATGTTCTTCCTCCATTTAATCACAAATCTCATAATCTTTGACTTTCTTCCTGAGCCAATAGTAGAAGAGAAGTTTTACTGATAAGACATCAGACAACTTATTCCATTCTGATGAAGTCTTCCCATCTCATACTACATGAGATGGTTTAGTATTGTAATTTGATTATTCTTTTTGAATTCTAAAAAGTGGGTTGCCATAGTAAAAGCCATGTGCACTTAAAAAATTTCTGTAACTCACTGTCTCTTCCTGAACTCAGAATGTTTTCATTCTTTGCCCTATTTCATCAGCTCCTATACCCCTTTGCAATGATAAAAGTGAATGGCCCATCCTCCTGCCACTTCCTTGGGTGAAGGCAATGGCGATGTCTGTGCTCCGGGTGTCACTACACTGACTCTGAACAAATCCCTGTGCACAGCCCTTGTGGGCATGTCCCCAAGTAATATTCCTGGTCCTTTCCCTTAACCTACCTCTCCTATCCATACCACACTCAGGGGTCTCAATGTTGGGTGGAATAAAAGAAAGCTCTGTTTCATTCCTTCGCAAACTGTTGCTGGAGAATATAAGCTAAGAATCATAATGATCACTCTCCTATCCTCAGAGTCCTAAATATTTAGTCAAGTTTTTTGTTATATGGCTTCATTTTGAAGACTTCTTTTTATTTGTTTCAAGGGTTTGTAAAACCTAAATCATAATTATTTCCTTCCTAGGCTATTTAAGAAGCTCTCTTAGGGTAAGTGGGTAGTGAAAGACAAGTTAAAATGAAAATAGAGTATGAATATTATTTTGTAAGTAGAATAACTCAAATTACTCTTAAAAAATTATAGAAATGAGCTGTGCTTTAAACCTACATTGGCCTGAGTTAATATCCCAGATCTACCATTTACTAGTGAGGCCTTCAGTCTCCTCATCTTCAAAGCAGGGGTAATAATACCTGTATTCTCATATTTGAGAATTAAATGAAGCTTAAGATACCAATCACATAGCATATAATAGTAACATAGTAGTTAACTAGTAAATGACAATTATTTTTATTTTCTTTGCAATTACAGTTTAAAAACCTTATTGACAGATACTTTATCTTCTTGTTCAGTGTATACTCCCATCATACACCCCTCTTACCTTTTCATATATTCTTTCATTTTGACAAACTGGACTATTTAGTGTCCTCTAAACACATTAGACTTACATTCAGTTATTTTATCACCTATGTCTGAAAGGCCCATTCTCCACCTTTCCTCTCCCTTGAAGCCTTCTACATCCCCATTGGTGCCACACCAAATTGTCTTTTGCATAAAGTCTTCACAACTCCCTCTGGTTTTAATTTCTCCCTACTACCACTGAAGTTTGCTTATAATGATATTGCATTAGAGCTCTTCAGAGAAACTGAATCCAATAGGAGATTTTTGCATGTGTGTGTGCGTGGGTTTTAAAATTACCTCACATAATTATGGAGGATGAGAAGTCTCGTGATCTGCCCTCTGCAAGCTGGAGACCCGGGAAACCAGTAGTGTAATTCAATCTGAGCCTAAAGGCCTAAGGACCAGGGTGGCTAATGGTGTAAATCGTAGTCTGAGGGCAGGAGACAACCAATGTCCCAGCTCAATCATTCAGGCAGAAAGGGCCTAGTACAACCTTCCTCCACCATTTTTTCTATTCAGGTCCTCAGTGGATTGAATGGTGTCTACTCCTTTGGGGAAGGCTATCTACTTTACTGAGTTCACCAATTCAAATGCTAATCTTATTCAGAAACACCATCACAGACACATCCAGAATTATGTTTAGCCAAATATCTAGGCACAGTATGATGCAATTAACTTGACATATAAAATTAACCATCACACATACTATAGCAGAATTTAATGTGTGAATATTATAATTCTACTTAAATGCATTTTACCAAGAACTTAGAACAGGAGAAAATTCTCTTTGTTAAGTTCTTTTTTAAAAGGCTAGCCAGAAGATAGAGAAGCCCATTTTTTAAATTAATAAAGTGCCCAATATAAGGGCCAGTCCTCTATCATCTGCAACAAAACTGGAAACCAAATCAAAAATGCCTTTCGGGGACCTACTGGTGTACCTAACTTGGATAATATTGCTAGAAAGAAGTAAACTGAGAAGGAATATTATCAAGTATTTACCCAGATGATATAGACTAAACATATAAATATATCTAAGAAGAAATTAGAATTATGAATAAGTACCAAGAATAGTTTGTCAGAGGAAATAAAGATAGCCATGTCCTTCTACAAAGTATCCCGAAGTACCGTTATTTAAAATAAAGACACTTTTGAGTGGATCAGGGTGAGACTAGGTTGAGTTTTTCAAATGCTTCTTTCTAGCTGTAGAATTTTTCATTCAAATGAAATATTTTATAAATGCGTGAACAAAGTGGATGAATCAGAGCTGTTCTGACATTTGGGTTCTCTCATCTTCTGGTCTTTGGCGGTGACTTTCAGGAACACTCTCTGGATAAATATCTTCTATATCACCCTTCTTTATGTTTCTAAGCACTTTTAAAAACCAGAAAGATTAAAGATTTATCACATCAGATTGATTTAAAGTGGAGAACTGATGTAAGAGGAGCCCATTTTTGGACTGTCCTGAGCAAACCTGCTTTCCAGCAGTTTTGTTTCACAATCACATTGTGTCCTCAGCCATGAGAACTAAAGACACAGAGACTAGAGTCAGCAGTAAGGATTTCATCTAAAAAGCCACAGGGCGGTGATGTCCAACATTTGCAAAATGAAAAAGCTAAGTAAGCTAATTTAAGAGGGAGGAGAGAATGGAGTAAATGCACATAAACACATATTGAGGTGACAGACACCATGTGGACCTCTTCCTGATGGAGGGTGGGAGTACCCTCATTTCCCAGTGAAGTTCCTGTTCTTTAAGTTCAATTTGCAGTAGTCCTGGCATTTCCATACTTTGGACTATTTTCAATACCTGCTTTCACACAAAAAGCTTGCTTTTCATTTCACCCAAGTTTAGTGGGGTTTTGTTTTTTGTATTCAAAAGATTCTGTAGTGAAAAGAAATTTTTTGAGGTATGAGTGTGGTTACAAGCAATGGGATTTAGAAATTTTACCAGACTGGTTAAGGTGTCATGGCTGAGAGGAAGGCATTTAGACCCCTTCACCTAGGAAGAGAGCTATCAGTTCATGGATATGTGATGGAAAAACAGTTAACACAAACTTTTAGAATGTAGAACATACAACTTCTTAGGGAGAAGAATTGAGGAGTTTAGAAAAAAGGTCAGGTTGGTGATGTGTATCGTTATTTATTGGTTACTACTTATAGCTCTAAGAATGTTGAGGACCCAGATACACTTTTGTTTGAGGGTGCCTGGCTGAAGCCAGATGATGAAAAATGAAAATAATGCTATTGTTAATATAAATATATTATTATATTTTGAAAATTGCTGTATGAAGCCATTTCTACTCATTGCTGGCACTCTGAGACCGTTGGGATTCAGTTACAAAGCAGCTTGCCATTTGAAGCTGATATCCCAAGTGTGTTGTGTTTTAGATTAAATCAGTGTTTTCATTTGAAAAAAGAAATAAAAGACAAAAACATTTCAGTAATTGCAACTGAGTATCTGGAATGAGCAGGGTTTCCTGTGTTGCTGGGGATCTCTTCTTAGGGAAGTCTTGGGAGGGCCAGTGTGTGTGGGAAAGCCAGGCTGCAAATCCGCAGACTCATCATCTCTAGTCAGCTGAGGCTGTTATTAAATTTTGGTTAGGTGGATGCTCTGATACAGGCCATGGCAGGAACTACATATCTGGATTTGGCTTTTAATGCATATAATTCCCAAGAATGAAAATATAAGCAAATTCTATAAGACTCTTATCATCCGAAAAGATCTTCTTGCACAGGGACATGTGCCTGACACAAGATGCTATAGAAGTGAGTGCCTGACTCTCAGATAATGCGTGGCGCTGAGTTGAAAGGCCTGGGATGCTGTAGCTGTAAGCAAGGGGCATGCTTTCTCTTTTCTTTCTCAAAGCTGATTCTTAGGAACAATTGAAGGATTCCACTATGCTGCCTCAGCTGACGAAAGAGGGACTCATCTGGAGACTACACTAAACTCATCAGATTATCTTCCATGGAAGTAATTATACTCAAATACCATGATCACTTAACAGTTATTATGTTCCAGAAAGGACTTGTAGATTTGGGGTTGGAATGGCAGTGCTGAGATGCATGCCACCTGACCAGGTAGAGAAGCTCTTGAATGGTAGGAGGATGGAGCAGATTTACTGAGAAAAGCACAGCAGGGGAATCAAAACCTTCTTCTTGATCAACATAATCCTTGGTTGGTCTGTGCAACATTCCTTTTCCAGTTCCCAGGAAATCTGCCTCTACTTTGGATTCTGTGATATTTTCTAACCATGTCCTAGAACCTCCTTTTCAGTTAGGCTCAACTGAAAGGGATTTTATTCCTTACACTTCAAAGAGATCCAGATAGAAGAGTTGAAGAATTCATAATTACTTTTTTTCTTTTTTTAAATTTAGGTATAATTGACATACAATATTATATTAGTTTCAGGTATATAGCATAGTGATTTGATATTTGTATGTATTACAAAATGATCACCACAGTAAGTCTAGTTAGTATTTATCACCATACATAGTTATGGAACGTTTTTTTCTTATAATTAGAACTTTTAAGATTTATACTCTAGCGATTTTTCAAATATGCAACTCAGTATTATTAACTATAGTGGCTATGCAGTACATTACATCCCCATGACTTATTTATTTTATAACTGAACGTTTGTACCTTTGGACTCCCTTCACCTATTTTGCCTCTCCCTAATCCCCACCTCTGGCAGCAACCAATCTGTTCTCTATATCTATGAGCTTGCTTTTTGTTTGTTTTGTTTTAGAGTTCACTTTGTTATACAACAGAAACTAACACAACATTGTAAAGCAATTATACTCCAATAAAGATGTTTAAAAAAAAAACAAAACTGTTGAGAACTGAACCAAATGCAGTAGTTCATAGAATACAGACCTACAGATTACTGAAGGACTTCCACTGCCCTGTTGCAGGGCTTTTGTGTATGAACCCCTAAATTACTTCAGTGCCTTTGGTTCACTGTATCCTATTTCAAGTGCATTTTTACACTTCAGATATTTCTTTAGTTCTCCCTGACACTTCAAAAACAACTGCCCATTGATTTTTTCATTAGTTATGTCCCCCAAGCCCTGGTGACACCCAGAGCCTGATCCAAAGCACCCTATCTTCAAATAGAACAGCTGACAAGCTGCAAGGGCAGGTCTTGACCAACCAACCTTCTTTCATTCCCTGCCACGAAGCAGTAAAAGTTATCCTTCCACAACGCTGAGAAGCTTCATGTATCTTGACACCTACTGAGAATGCACAGATTGAAACTGCCACAGTGGTGAAGAGTAGAAACGTACTTTGGTGACTAGGGACTATTCACTAATAATAGCTTAAGAGAGGGTAATGGCAGGTATTCATGCAGTGTAATAAGTATTTATTATGTGCTGCTTGTAACTAAAGGCACTTGTTATTATCATTTATGTGAAGATCATCTTTGGGAAAGCAATCAAAGCAATAAATAGCAGCTTACGCACAACAAGGCAGCCACTCAGATCTGATAAGCCTGTTATTAAGATGGTAATTTAATATTTATTTAATATATTAAAATGATCATTTTTATATATGCCTCTAGTGAACTAGTGAACTAATAATACTTTGTGTCCTATGTAGAGTTCAGGGCTTCTGTGATTTTAAATGCATTTTAAAATTATAAATCATTTCTTATAAGGTCATGTTTTAAGAGATTTTAAAATCTATTCCAAACAGAACAGTGGCTGGAAGGAACAGAGCAGGAAATGTTTCTTTTTAAACTTATCCTGGCAGTGTTTCAAGGGAAGGTTTCCAGTTGATCTATTTCCTGATCAGAACATTTGTTCTCATGAAATAGTAAAAATATTCTACTTGCAAATCAGCTCTGCTTGTGGTGAGTTGGTTATCTATGTTAGCCAATTCTGTTTATGTCTACACCCTGGTAGATGCAGAAGGAGGGAACAGAGAACAAGCAAAGAGATTCTTAAATGACTTAATGTGTCAGGAAAGAATTCAGGATAAGAAAACACCTGACAGTTCATAAATGTCATTTCTTACATGAATTTGACAGGTCCTGAACATTTTAGACCATTTCATGTGTATGCATAAAATTCCAGAGAATACCTTTTGTTAAATGTCTCTTGTCCCCTCAGTTTATTTTCAATTCTTCTTTTACATCACGAAAACGTTTCCAATTTGATTTGAAAGTCACTGAGCAGAAGTTTTTTGTTTGTATGCTTGTGTGTTTTTCCAAAAATGGTTGATATATAGAAAATGTGTTATGAAGAGAAAACAAGAAATTGTGGCGGCAGTGGGATGAGGAGAGGGATAGCTGAATTGCATGGATTTATTAAAAGCTCATGTTCCGTTTTATAGCTGCTAACCAAACTCCCAAAACTTAAAAAAATATATTTAACAAGCCAATATATTATGTAATTGCGATGATCTCATATTTGTCTTGTGTAGAAAAAGTAAAGTAATACTATCAAAAGGTATATATGAAGAAAGTGTTTCTGGATCCTTCACAAATGTTTACATATATAGAATAAAAGATTTCTTTTACCTTTGAGTATGGAACAAACTGTTAAAAGTGACTTGATTTATATCTGTGTTGCTAACTTATTATTTATGACATGAGGCCATAATGCATTTGAGTCATAATTTTTAAAATGAGGTCTTTATTTAGGAAATGGAGTATAATGTACAAAATTTCATAGAACTCACTCTTGCTATCCTAATATACTTCTGAATATATTAATGTATTTAATACATTAAAATAAAAGTTGGCAATACAGTATCTTTCTTTTATTGAATATTTCTAGCTCTAGTTAACAAAAGAGTAATTGTTAACACGCAAGCATTGTGTGGGATATTTAAATCCACTAATGCACATATTTTAATAGCTGTGCTAGGGAAATATCCTTGCAAAAGTGTCCATCATTAACTATTCATATGCCAATAAGTATTATTGGCATATGAATAGTTGATGATGTAATTAACTGTATGAGATATATTTCAAGGAAATTTTAAAATGTATATAGAAATATACAGTTATTTGTGCAGTACTGTGTATGTGTGTGTGTTTCAGAATTTAAAGATTCAAAAAGGAAGCAATAGCACCATATAAACAACACTGGTTTTCTGAAGAAACTGGAGTCCATATATTGTCTATTCAGTGGAAAATTCTGCCTCAAGCAAGTTACTTAAACTACTGTATTTTTCTCAGGCTTAATTTTATCAGTTGTAAAATACAAAAAATAATACTTACCTCATAGGGTTGTTAGGATTAGATAACAACCTATCTAATACAGAAAAGTTTATAAGATGCTTGAAACTTAGTACCCCAGTATATATATACATATATGTATATATATGTATATGTATAAAATATACATATTGTATATTTAAAATAGTTTATTAAACATTTCATTATTTTCAAGGGTCCAAATATTTTCTGCAATAATATATTTCAATTTTGAGCAGCAAGAAAAATTCAGCAGAAATGAAGTAGCTATGTACACACACAAATATTATAACATATATTTTAAATTTCCTGAAATGTTTTATCACCATTATCTGAGTTCATGTTTTACATGGTTGAATTTATAATTTTCTTTCTGAATTTTCATTTCCATATTTTATTCTTTGAAGATTCTGCATAAATCTAACAGAAAATTTATTTCAGTTTTTAGTATTATGCAGCCAGTTTTACTATAAAAGTCTTATGATATACATGATGTATTTAATATTAAAACAATCAATAAATGTTTAAAATCTGGTGTAGTTCAGACAGCATATTATAACTCAATGCCATAGTCTAGATGTAATAATTTATTATTTACAATATTTATTGCTATTGTTGGGGAGGAAGAAATTTTTCTTTACTAGGTTCTTCTGGCTGGTCTAAGAATTAAATTGACATGAGCAGATTAACAGGAGAAAATCAAACCGAAGTTTAATAACATGTATACATGGGAGAGATTCAGGAAAACTGAGTAATTCACCAAAATGGGTGAAGCATTCACCTTAAATACCATCTTCAGCTAAAGCCAAAACAGGATGTTGGAGATAGTCTTTCGGGACTACAAAGGGGAGGAAGGCAAGTCACATGGAGATGGAAAAGCAGATGTTTGGTAAGTAAATGTTTGCTGGGTCATGCAGAGACACTGGGACACAGAGTGAACTCTGATGTCTAGGCCCTGACTAGAGTTTCCACCCACACATCTAACCTGTATTCTATGCAGATATCTCTGGTGATAGCTCTATTCTGTGAACAGGTTCTTTATCTAAATCTTTAGGCAGCTAAGGGGGAGGTCGGGAAAAAAAAAAGACTCTGGAGTCTTTTCTTTCTTAAAGATAATCAGCCTAAAGTAATCCTCATACCAAAGAGATTTTAGGGCAGCAAATTTTGTTCCCCTACAATATCATTGGAATAATTGGAATATTGTATTTTATTTGATAGCTGACATCTTGACTGATACTTATTACATTAGCGCTATGAAATGCAAAAACCATATGTCACAACTTCATACAATTGAATTCCTGGGCAATTGAAACCAATAGGGATGGCTTGAGCGACATTTTTAAATTGTTTTGTTTCCTCTGAGTGGTTTTCATTTAATCACAATAATTCTCTGGGTTCTGTCTTAGGCCCTAGAGTCTTTTGAGGGAACACAGCTAACAAGGCATATGTCCTTTTATACTATTTTCATTTGTTAATGTCATCGGATTGTCTTCACAGTGACCACAATGAGTTTATTCAAGGAAATTAAATGCAGCCTGAGGAAAAACAGAGGAAAAAACAAGCTGGTAATGGAAATAAAATATTGCCCAAGAGGGGCTTTTGGCAAAATAGATTTATCACTTTTGTCAGACATTTTTAAGGTAGTTATTTAGAGCCTTGTCTATGGAGGGTATGTTGTATGTTGATGTTGAAGGCCAATAATGAAGTAGGCTGCCAGTGGGAACACTTCCCATGCTCTCCTTCCAGCTACACTCCTAGGTGCACTTCCTGATCTTTATCCAGCGAAATGAGCTTACCTTTTCTCTCACAGGTCCCATTAATTTAGCCTGCGTTACTTTCTCCATATGATTGACAATCTGTTCTATTCTGTGGAGTCTACGATCCCTCTCTAAACCAAAATGGATAAGTTCCACTGCCCTGTTTATTTCAACTTTGTTTTCAGGAACTAGTGAAATTACCCAAACCGGGGTTGGCCAATCCATTGAGAGATAGACTTAAGCAATAACTCCATTTATCACCTAATTCCCATAAGCCTCAACTTTAACCAATTATCCCAATAGTATTTTGGGACCCCAGTTTAAATCAACTCATTGTTAGTCTACCAATCTCTGAATGGTGTGTGTTTTTTCCTTTGTTCAATGTGTATCTAGCCTCCTTGATTAATGGCCAAAGGGGTCCCATCAGGGAAGCTTTAAGGTAGATTTATAGACTATTCTTGGCATGGTATCTCAGGGTCCTCCTTTAAGTGGACCTGGCCTCTCTGTCATTCAAAGGGTTCTGGGTCTGTGATCTAGCTCTGGAATGGAAACTTTGTTAGAGGATGGGACTCTCCATTGTGGTGATGAAATCAGACCTCTGCTCACAAGCCCTCATGTTTCTCAGACTTCCCTGGTGATCCAGTGGTTAATACTCCGTGCTCACAATGCAGGGGGCACGTGTTCAATCCCTGGTCAGGGAACTAAGGTCCCGCATGCCATACAGTGCGGCCAAAAACAAACAAACCCCCCCGCCCCACAAAACAAGCCCTCGTGTTTCTCTGTGATTATATATTGACAAACTGTTTAAAAGGATGACCTCTAATTTATTTCTAGTGATAAATTAACCACAACTACAAAGATGTCTGTAGTTCAAAATATTCTGACTACTGCTCTGGACCTGCTGCCCATTATAGTAACTCTGACCACCTTGTCTCAGGGGCTGAGGTGCTGCCATGTGGCCTCTGCCAGCCCAGAAACTCATATTTCATTGGCAGCATCTCCCACTTTTATCTCTGACCTGCAGGGAATAACTATGAAATTCTCTCAGAATGCAGGAGCTTCCTCCTCATTAACGCAGTTCTCAAATTTGGGGGATAATTGGGGGATTGTTGGATGGGTTGCCCATAATTCAAATATGTACTCCAATATTTGTATCTCCTTATGCCTTTGGATCTTTCCTCTGTATCATAATCAGAAAGTTCTGGCGTCTCAAGCTCATTTAATGTAAACCACTGTTGAGTCCAGATCCTGGTCAACCAACCAATAATTGTTAAATCCACTCCTAGCAGCTGAAGCAGACACATTGAATTGAGGGACTTTGGGAAGTTTATCATATTGATAAGTGCAGACATTTAATGAAGGGAATTGATTAGTAAAGCAGAGCGCAAGAGAGGGAGGGTAGTGCTATCCAGAGCTCACAGTATACTTGCTACTGAGGCTCCCGGAGCTATCTTGCTGCCACTGCTGCAGTTGGGACTGCTGCCTCTTGACACAGGGCAGGGAGCCAGGAGCCCACAGTCCCACTGATAGGGTTGTATTTGCTGCCAATGCTGCCAGGACCTTCAGTCCTCTATGACCAACCCCAGTGACCTACTAATATGACTGTCTTAGACATTATTGCTATGTTAGGGGCTCACAGGCATCTCTCATAGCACACAGTTGCTCCCCAGGAAAGGAATCAGAAGCAGGAAAAAAATGGCATCTCCTTTTTTTCTACCCTCTATTCTCTACCTCTTATCAGCAGAACGTCGTTGAAACCTTGGAGGCAGGTGCACATGAGAAATTCAGTTGGAAGTCTTCTAGGACCTGGATGTCTAGAGGAGAGCATGGAGGATGGAGGATGAGTGTGGGGGTTGACCCTAGCGCATTTACAACCCTCTTCCTTTTTAGAATTTACAATAAAGCTTTTTGGGCAAGCTGCCAGAGGTAACAAACATAACAATCAAGGAATTTTTTAAATTTCCAGAAATTTAGAAACTTCAGGTACCATTAATTTCTTTTCTTTTCTTTTTTTCTTTTTTTTTTTCTTTACAGAATTATAACTGGTTCTGGAAATTTCACTTTTTTCTTACTTCTTTACCATAGAGTAGAATCCTTTCAATTTTCTTTCTCATTCTCCTAATAATTCCATTCTTTCTGCTTTACTTAGAAAAGGAAAAAAAGGATTTCATTGTACTGTGGACAAGTGATATACTTATTATTAATCTATTTCAAAAATATATGATGAATGAACCAAAATTTATTAAGGAAAATAAACACTCTAAAATAGATTTGAACAATTGCTCTAAATTTTATCCTGGTTTCAGTGTCTTGAGGCTCCTCAAGTTTCACATCACATGTCATTCTTTTAAACTTTTTTATTGAGTTATAATTGACTTATTACATTAACATTAGTTTCAAGCATACAACATAATGATTCGGTATTTGTATGTATTGTGAAATGATCACCACAGTAAGTCTAGAACATTCGTCACCATACATAGTTACAAAAAATTTTTTTTCTTGTGATGAGGACTTTTAAGGTATACTCTTTTAGCAACTTCCAAATATGTAATACAGTATTATTAGCTATAAGTCACCATGCTGTAAATCTCATCCTCATAACTTGTTTATTTTATAACTGGAAATTTGTTCCTTTTGTTTGTACCTCAAGTTTGTACCTCAAATATAATTCTTATCTAAAAAGGGGTAGATTCTGTTCACCATCATTTCCTTGAATTATATGGTAATATGTACAAACATAGGAAGTAGTGCCACATTCCACAGGGTAACAAATTTAAATTACCAAATAAAAAATGAAGAATGTGCTCTTTCATTCTGGGAAACAAAATTAAGTTAAAAGATTTCTATTTTCTAGAATGAGAACCACATTTTAACTAGTTTACGTCAATGATGGAATACAGTGGCATGCCTTTCTCTTTCAGTACACATATTCAAGCAATTGGGAATTTTTGTGACGGCTAAGGCTTGATTTTTCAATTGTTCCTATTGCAACTGCAACTTGACTGTTTACATTTCTCAGTTTTATAAAAACTCTGTGTATAATAGGCTTTTCTTCTAGTTCTTTTGTTTCTTAAGTTCTGTTTGGTCATTGTCTTAGTGCATTCAGACTGCTATAGTAAAATACCGTAGATTGTATGGCTTAAAGCAATAAATGTTTATTTCTCACAATTCTGGAGGCTGTGAAGTCCAAGATCAAAGTGTTAGGCGATTCATTGTCTGGGGAGAGCCCTCTCCCTGGCTTGTAGATGGCTGCCTTCTACCTGTATCTTCACATGGTGCAAAGAGAATTCTCATATCTCATTTTTTCTTTTTATAAGGACATTAATTCCATTATGAGGGCCCCAACCTCATTACCTAATTTAAATCTAATTATTCTCCAAAGGCTCCACCTCCAAATACCACCATGTTGGGAATTAGGGCCTCAACATGAACTTTCGAAGGATACAAATATTCCATCCATAGCAGTCACCTTCCCAGTCATGAGTGCAGAGGAGGAAGCTCCACATAAAATTTTTCTGCTATGTGGCCTATTTGCTAGTCATTCTTTTTTTTTTTTTAATTTTAATTTATTTATTTATTTTTGGCTGTGTTGGGTCTTCGTTTCTGTGCGAGGGCTTTCTCTATTTGCGGCAAGCGGGGGCCACTCTTCATCGCGGTGCGCGGGCCTCTCACTATCGCGACCTTTCTTGTCGAGGAGCACAGGCTCCAGACGCGCAGGCTCGGTGGTTGTAGCTCACGGGCCTAGTTGCTCCGTGGCATGTGGGATTTTCCCAGACCAGGGCTCGAACACATGTCCCCTGCATTGTCAGGCAGATTCTCAACCACTGCACCACCAGGAAAGCCCTGCTAGTCATTCTTAAGGGAACGGTCATTGCTTTCTGGTTCATCGTGATGATAATGAGTTTGTAGGCTTTTTCAATCTCTACGTATGCAAACCAATTTCTACCCCCTGGGTAAGACCCAGAATCATAGGTTTATCCTCACAGTTGATTTTGCCTTGGAACTTAGCGTCTGACACTGTTGCTTTGTTGGGGAAGAAATAACACTCAAGTGGTTTACCATTGTTTGATTAACATTAGTCTGTTTCACATGTCTGTAAACTACATAAAGACGGGATTGGTTGGTATCAGCTCTGGCTTACCATCAAAACTTCGGGAACCTAACACAATGTGTACTATGCTTGGCATTTAATACATAATTTTTGCATGAAAATACGAGAAGAATATAGTATTTTGAGTGTTATAGTTAGGTTTGGAGAATGTGTAAGATGTTCATAGGCAAATGAAGAGATAAAGTTTGGAATGGAATAGGAGAGTACAATATGTTTTCATGTAGTGTCAAATAAGGTAATCCAGGAAAGCCAGATGTCAGTTGGCTTGACAGTGTCAGGAGGTAAGGAACAAATGAAGCCTCATGATTTTAAGTAGGGTCAGGACAGTAGGAAAGTGGCAAAATCAAGAGACTCAGGGATAATTCAAGGGATAGGACTTGGATGATTGGCTGTGGGAAGGTATGCATGCTTAGGGAGAGGATGATGCCTTTAGTCAACAAGAGAACTCCAAATGAAGAGCTAATTTGGAGAGGTGATTATTTGTTCACCTTTTAATGTATTCAGTTTGTGGTGTTGCTGGGATACCCAGTTGGTTGATCATTTAAATCTATTGAAGATAAGGTGGGTTGGGGCGTAATTGAATTCAGACTAAATTTTGCTACTGTCTGAATTTCAGAAGATCAACTTAGGCCTTTGGTTCTGTTACATAAGGAGCTGGTTAAATAAGAAGCTAGATGATACCTGAAGTCTCTTGTTTTCAAGTTTGCCTTTCCACCCTTCCAGAATTTGCTCAGCATAAAGTATACTTTTTTCTCTTTTTTAAAAAATTTTGTTATTGTGGCAAAATACACATAATGTAAGACTTACCATTTTAACCATTTTAAGTGTACAATTCAGTGCCATTAAATACATTCACAATGTTGTGTAACTATGACCCCATCCATTTCCAAAACCTTTCCATCATCCCAAGTAGAAACTCTGTATCCATTAAACAGAAACACCTTTTTCCTTCTCCTCCCATTCCTTGTAGTCTCTTATCATACTTTGTGTTTCGCTGAATGAGATACCTAGAGTAGGCAAATTCATAGAAAATGTACTTTTTTAAATTGAGTTTTTATTTACCATTTTGAAACTTACAATTTTGGTATCGTTTTGCTTCCATGTGTAATACATAAGTACATATACATGTAGTATCAGGAAAATTAGAACATATGATTAATGGTCAAAAAGGTTGTTTAGGATACTTTTTGAGCAGTGCATTTAAATCTAAAGATTATAATTTAGTTCTAAAAACACTTGGTCATCTCAGATAATTGTATATACAAAGGATAAATATGGTTCTATTATATGTTTACACAATGTTCTATATATTTCCAGAGATGCATTATTTATGTCTAGGTGTAATAATAATTTATCAAAACAATGTCTGAGAGAGTCCCTTTAGAATTGAATGGATTCTAATCAAAGTCTAGAAAAATAAGACATCGCAGTAGGACCAAATTGAAGGTTTGATAGAAATTCTTCTATAAAAGTATAATTCTTCACTGGTCTGACTTTTGCCTCTGTAGACAGTGAATAAATACAACATACAAAAAGCATAATGTTGGTGGTTTATAGCTCGAGCATCAAAAATATCTAACATGAGCCCAAAGCTCATGTTTTACACTCACAAAATGAAAATGCCTTGACATTATCTGACATTGATCATACTAAGTAGGTTCGTGAGTTTGTTTTAAGATTCATTCACATAAGATTTTGAATCCACTAATTATTGATGTAATTATCTTCTGAATATGCTCTGAAAATTAATTTAATCTGGCAATTTTTCATGTAAATATTTTATGTGAGCTGATCTTAAAATACACCTATTTTTTCAGATTTCATTTTATGTGTTGGTCGTATATGACTAACCTTCACCAGTTTAGTATCCTTTTGTCCCTGAATGTTTAGGAGCAGTTGCTACTTATTCCTATTTGTGGTATCTTGGCGGGCGGGTGTGTGTGTATGGGGGTTTTGGAAAATAAACACAGTTTGAATGTTTACTTTCCTACATTTTAAGTGAAGAAAGAAATAATTAAATGTCAAACTAGTAATATTCGTAATATATTTAATAGAGTCCAGGAAATGGTATACCAGTGCAAATAAGAATAATATGCATTGTCTTCCCTTGGTCTATAAGCTAAACTCAGAATAATTTAGATACCATCACCTTTCTGAATTCTTTTTTGGAAAAAAATATCTCCTGTCCTCCTTATTGTACTATCTCTCAATTCTCTCTGTCAATAACAGATCAGTATTTGTTTATTCATTCCTTTATCCAACAGATATTTCACAGACATTTCCCTAGGTCTTCCCTTGGTCTATAAGCTAAACTCAGAATAATTTAGATACCGTCACCTTTCTGAATTCTTTTTTGGAAAAAAATATCTCCTGTCCTCCTTATTGTACTAACTCTCAATTCTCTCTGTCAATAACAGATCAGTATTTGTTTATTCATTCCTTTATCCAACAGATATTTCACAGACATTTCCCTAGGTCCTGGGAATATAGTGGTGAATAAGAAGACAAATTTTGTGCCTGCAAAGAGGTTGCATTCAAAAGAGAGAGACAATAAAAATATAAAAATAGTTAATAGTAAGTGCTTCTTAGTGGATTAAAACACAGCAGTATGGTAGTGTATGACTAGTCAGGATGGGTGGTCAGGGCAGGCTTCTTCCTGGTGGTGAACTGCAAGCTGTGTTCTGAGTGACTAAAAGGAGACAGCAGTGTTTTGATCAAGGAGAAGGGAATTCCAGACAGACACTAGCAGGTGCATAAAGCCTTGAGGTAGGGCCGAGATTAGGCAGAGAGAAGAAAGGAGGTAAATGTAGCTGAGAACAAGGAGTCGGTGAGGAAAGGGGTACAAACTGAGGTGGCTGAGGTAAACAGGGGTCATGTCCTGTCTGATATAACCTAACATCTCTGGTTGGGCATTTAAGACCCTTCTTAAATGGCCACAATCTACTTATCTGATTGAACTTCTATCATGCTCCACTATTTTGCTCACTATTTCCTAAACAAACCTGTGTCCTCTCCATCTCTGTCACTTGATAGAAGAATTCCATCCACTTAGAATGTATTTCCCGTTTCTCTACATATGCAAACCCCAATCACTCGTCGAAGTCCATGTCTTTGTGTACAAGTAAAGTGATATTTTTAACATAGAGTCCTGTGGAAAATATTTCAGAAAAGTTAATTTAAACATTTACCATGTTTGGTTTTCTGATATATTGTCTAGGCTGACTCAATTATAATTTTTTTCTTTTTTAAGAATTGCCTTTTCCTTATTGAAAAATAAAATATAGGCTCTTGGTTAAAAAAAAAAAAAAATTGAAGCCACAGATATAAAAGAAAGCAAGGAAGAGGAAAACGAAATTATATTTTTATCACTGCCCAGAGATATTCACTGTCAATATTTTAATCTGTCTATATATCTATCTTCATATCATCTATCATTCATCTATCTCTCTCTATATATACTTATCTATCTCTATCAATCCATCTGTATCTAAATGTAAACAACCTATTTTCAACTTAATATTTTTGAACATTCCTATGTGATATAATTTTTTTCATTTTATATAATTATTATTTTATTTTGTGGATATAATATACATATTTAAGCTGTACTCCAGAGTTATATATTTAATTTTTAAAAATTATTCACTAAGAGAAACATTTCAGTGAAAATCTTTTTTTGCTAAACTTTTATTCAATTGTACGTTTAAGTTTTTAAGAGAAATTCTTAGAAGTGGAATGACTAGGTCAAATGTTATACAAACTTTAAGGCTTTTGATACTTATTGCTAAATTGACTGTACTAAATTAAATCAACTATTTAACCTCTTTCGCTGTTACCTAATATTGCTCACATTGGCAGCTCATGTCCTGTACCACACCTTTAATTTGAATCCTTCTTATAACTTAGCAAAGTGCCCTTTTCAACAGTAAAGAAAAGGCCAAAATTATAATGTACTGAAAATGAAAATGATCTTAGAATACCAATGGGCTTCACACCATGCTGATTTCTCTTACATCCCCTCTGCAGAATGATGACCTTGATATTACACATTTGCTTAATATGGGCACAAGATTTGCAGGCAATGACGAAACGATGTTTTCAAGCTGGGGTTCAGAAACGTTATCTTAGTAGGAGATTAATCAAGCCATGGTGTTTATATCTCAATAATGCTGAATTATTTTATGAATTATAAAGACAAGAATTCTCGGGACTTCCCTGGTGGTGCAGTGGTTATGAATCCGCCTGCCAATGCAGGGGACACGGGTTTGATCCCTGGTCCGGGAAGATCCCACATGCCACGGAGCAACTAAGCCCACATGCCACAGCTACTGAAGCCAGCGCACCTATAGCCCATGCTCCGCAACAAGAGAAGCCATCGCAATGAGAAGCCCGTGCACCACAATAAAGAGTAGCCCCCTGTCGCCACAACTAGAGAAAGCCCGTGTGCAGCAACAAATACCCAATGCAGCCATAAATAAATAAATAAAAATAATAAAGACAAGACTTCTCTTTTGCAATGATAAGTTACAATTGAAAATACGTCCATAGAATAAGACTTAATTTTAATTTTTACATAGTGTTTCTCTAGCTGTGGTTTGTGCATTCTCACGTTTGATATAGTTCTGAGATATACTGAGGAATGAATTAAGAAATTCATTTTTGAATGATTGAATTATAAAAGCAATCTGCTTTATTCCCAGTTAACACCAACCTATAAATGTAGCCAATACCTTCATATAGTTGCATCTTCACATTTTAAAAGTTTAACATCATTTAATCATTTAAATATTATTAAATAGTACTTGAGTCAGAGTCATTACTTACAGATACTAGGGATATTTTGCAGTCCATTACAACACCGGTCACTTCATGAATAGTGAGTATTAGAATTCCAATGTTGTTTTTTGTTTTTTTTTTCAGATATTCACATAAATAAATAGCATCAGCAGAATTAAACTAGAATTTAATGATTAAGAAATGGAAAGGCTTTGATAACTTTCCCGTGTTGAGGAGGGTACTTTAGCTGATGATGATGTTATCTTTACTGCACTCAAGTAAATGTCCACCCAGGGGTCAAACAAACATAAAATAATATATTAAAACAATCATAAAAATATTCTAATTTAGAAGCAATTTAGAATGTCTGAGAGATTACCTGCTGCCTCTCTTTATGCTTCTTTTCGTCATGAGACAGTTCTCTCAAAACTGAAAACAGATTAGCCAAAGAAAATATTGCCTTCTTATTTCTCTCATATTAGTACTTTCAATTTCATTTTTTTTACTCTAGAATTAGAAAGAAATGACAGTAGTAGGAAAAATGAATAAGTTTAACTTGAAATGTCAGTTTTCTGATATTCTGTATTTCAAATACACTATAAAATGTTACAAAATAATCCTAAAAAGCTAGAGAACATTATTTATATGTGACCAGATAAAGCAATGCCCAAGCTCATTGGTATGTGAGATTTGACCACTATGATAATACCACAAGATGGTAGAGCTCTGTGTATGGACTATCAAATCACAAATTCAACAGCCAAGCCGAAGTGTATGCAGTGTACAGTCTGGGGCAGATTTGGATCGACTCAGTCCACCAGACTGTTGTGCATTTGTACGCACTGAGGTAACTGAATGTTATGCTGCATACCAATATCTGCAGTCTCTTTCTCAATAGCTGTCAGATTCCTAAAAATATCTCAGAATACTGTTTTTCCTAGACAGCTTAAACATATTCACTGTCAAAAACACTAGGCATTAATGTTTATGTTAAGGTATCTGAAGATTCATTTGGCAATCTCATTTAGTATCTCAATCATGCTAAAGAAATTACTTGGCTAAGTATATAGAGGATGAATTCAAACTAGCCAAGGTCATGTTGTCAAATACCTATGGTATAATATAATTGTTAAAACAAATGTCATATAAAATAACTATATATAAAAACACTCTAAATGCACATTTTAGAAAAAAGAAAACATCCAAATATTTAGGTGAATTTTTTTCATTTTCATTCAGATATTTGGTGTTGGGCCCAAAGCAAAACCCATCATTTTTTTTAAACAGCTTCTTCTTGTGACTTCCAAATTTCTGTTGGAAAATCATGAGTATTTAAGTCGTTCATATTCGTAAACAGGAAATCATGCTTTAATTATCTATTCCCTTCACTCTCCCATCAAATTTGTTACCAAGTTTCGTCTAACTTCTGTGCTATTTTATCATCAGATCCATTTTTCCATTTCTATTGCTAGAATGCTGTAAACTATTTCAGTAACCACCTGGGATTTATGCTTATAATTTATTTTTATTTTGGCAGTATATCTTTTATATTAACTCCCTGATTAATCTTCCAAAGAAAGATTTGATCATAGCACTCTGTTTTCCAAAAACCAACAGCATCTCCATTTCTTACCTAGCTAAATATATACTTTTCTTATCTTGGTCATTAACAATCAAATTTTAACCAAGATATTCAGATTTATCGCTTACTTCTTCCTGTAGCCTCTATTTGGAACAAAATGGATGACTGGCTATCCCCTAGGAGAACTACAAATGTTCTATCTTAATAACTGGAATCTGCACTGAACAGTAAGCTCCTTTAGGGTAAAGATTTAGTTTCTCACCTGGAACATAGTACAACACATTATAGATACAGACTGTGAGTTGAATAAAGTACTAAAATAAGAAAGTTTCTCAGTAACAGTTTTTCTTTCTCAAATAATTATTTTTTATTTTTTAAATTTATTTATTTATTTATTTTGGCTGCGTTGCTTTTTTTTTTAACATTTTTATTGGAGTATAATTGCTTTATAATATATACACTATCAAATAATTATTTACTAGGTAGAAAATAACTCATAAAATGATGTCATATGCTGCAATGTCATTTTGCCAGTGTACTTACTTTATAGTGCCTAGGTCAGGGGTCTGGAATGGGTCTCATCAGACTAAAGAATTGCTTTCTTTTCTAGAGTCTCTAAGGAAGAATCAGTTTCCCACACCTTCAGACTGTCAGCAGAATTCAGTTCCTGTATTTGTAGAACTGAGGTCCTCATCTTGCAGCCATCAACTGAGGGCTGTTCCCAGCTTTTAGAGGCGAATTTCCATTAATAATCTCATAAAATAAGGCAACATTATATCATTTTCTATAGATGTGGGACTAGTAATATTTCTCAGTGCTTTCTTTACTTTAGGTGGCTGCAGGATGATTTATCCTATCTACCTATGCAATTCCCAGATAACCACACAAACTTCAGTCATTCTGTCAATGGAAGCACATCTTCATTGATTCAAAACAATTTCCAGATAACCTCCTATTGCCGTGTATGTGTTTGTGTATTTCAGCAAGTTACTCCATTACATAAAAAGAAAATTTTAAAATTTATGTGTTTATTGCTGAATGGATGCATATACACACACAAAATATTTTTTTGTAATTGAAGTATAGTTGATTTACAATATTCTATTAGTTTTAGGTACACAGCATAGTGATTCATTATTTTTACAGATTATACTCCATTAAATGTTATTACAAAATAATGGCTGTAATTCCCTGTGCTATACAATACATCCTTGTTGCTTATCTATGGATACTTTATACATAGTAGTTTGTATCTCTTAACCCCATACCCCTAACTTGCCCCTCTCCCTTCTGATAACCACTAATTTGTTTTCTATATCTGTGAGTCTGTTTCTGTTTTGCATATACATTTGTTTGTATTATTTTTTAGATTCTACATATAAGTGATATCATACAGTATTTGTCTTCACATGTCTGACTTATTTCACTCAGCATAATATTCTCTAGGTCCATCCACGTTGCTGCAAATGGCAGAGTTTCACGTCTATGGCTGATAGTATTCCATTGTATATACATACCACGTCTTCTTTATCCATTTGTCTGTTGATGGGCACTTGGGTTGCTTCCATATCTTGGCAATTGTAAATAGTGCTGCTGTGAACATTGAGGTGAGTGTATCTTTTATAATTAGTGTTTTCATTTTTTTCCAGATATATACCCAGGAGTGGAATTCCTGGATCATATAGTGGTTCTATTTTTAGTTTTTTGAGGAACCTCTATACTGTTTTCCATAGTGGTGGCACCAATTTACATTCCCACCAATAGTGTACAAGGATTCCCTTTTTTCCACATCCTTGCCAACATTTATTTGTAGACTTTTTGATGATAGCCATTCTGACAGGTGTAAGGTGATATATTGTTTGGATTTGTATTTCTCCAAGAATTAGTGATGTTGAGAATCTCTTCATGTGTCTGTTAGTAATCTGTATGTCTTCTTTGGAAAAATGTCTATTCAGGTCTTCTGTCCAATTTTTGATTGGGTTGTTTGGGTTTTTTTGATATTGAGTTGTATGAGTTGTTGATATGCTTTGGATATTAATCCATTGTCAGTCATATCATTTGTAAATATTTTCTCCCATTCCATAGGTTGTCTTTTCATTTTGTTAGTGGTTTCCTTTGCTGTGCAAAAGCTTTTAAGTTTACTTTGTTCCATTTGTTATTACAAAATATTTTTTTAGACTTCAAAACACACCTTACTCATTATGAATTTTCAACTTTAGATTTTAGTTTTCAAATTTTAATTTTTTAAATCAATTAAAGTTGATTCTTAATTGCCTAATCTCCAAAAATTATAGAATCTTTAATTTTTGCTTTTTTCCTTAGAGCTAAAAATTTCATTAATACCTTAAATAAAAAGACCTCCTGTAAGCTTTGGCTCTAATATGAAGGTCGGGAGACATGGCACTTAGTTGATCCCCATCAATTGCTGGAAGTTCGGGATAACAATGAAAAATTTTGTAAGATATGTTCGTCCTTGCCAAGGACTAATAATAGTTTTAGGAACCAAATGCAGTTTATTTGGAGAAAAGTTATAAGATCAGCTTGTAGACAGCTAGATTTGAGGACTTAGGAAATCATTCATGCCCAACAGGGAGAATTAGAACATAACTCAAGGTGAATATTAAAATGGTGTTTCAGAGTGGGATCAAATGAACATCAGAGTGTAGCTGTTCCAACCTTATTTATAATCAAGCATAATATGCTAAAATAGCAGTGTGAGCACACAGTTCTGCGAGGATAAGGAAGATGATTAGAGCCTTCCAGGCAAGGTGAGCTAATCAGAGAGTCCGACCAAGATGCGGCTGGGCAAAACGAGAACTAGATTCAGCTCTAGGATCTGGGACTGCCAGCGGTAAGTGGAAAAGCACTCCTCAAATGCGCCCTCTCATAGAGGCCAGAGGGATTGTTATGAAACAAAAATCAATATCATGCTCCTGCTTTAAACCCTCCAAAGATTCTCTGTTGCTTTTAATATTGCAATAAAATGCAAGCATCTTAACATGCTCAGTATGCCACTTTGTCCTGTATATCTGTCTCCTTTTAAATACCACAAACCCATGGGCTTTTTGCATTTCGTTTCTTCTTCTCCCTGAACCTGTTTCTATTTAGGGGCTTTGCATCTGCTATCCCTCAGGATGGCATATCAACCTCAGAACTGTTCCTTTTGTTTTCAAAATGCTTTAAAGATTCATGAATTTAGTTCAGCCTATGGTGAATAATAGAAATGTATGAGGTTAAGCAGAGAAATACAAATAACTGAAAGGCTTCATGGGACCCATATGGCAGATGCAGGAGAAATTAGCATGGTTGTCAATGACGTGTGAATAGAATAGAGGCAAAATATAATGGAAGGGAAAATAATGTTTTCTAACGAGTAATTCCTGTTAAAAGAATTCAAAATAGTACCTTGTTTTTTTTTGTTTTGTTTTTTTTTTTGTGGTTTCTGGCATGAAAGGATCATCTAGAGGACACTGTAAAAACTATTTTTCTATGCCTTAACCATGGTGAGTTAATACTTAGAGTTTACAAGCATTTTTAAAGGATTTTTCCATTTATCTATTGATATCTATTGATATCAATTCCATTTATCTATCTACTTCCAAATTTTATTGCTTAAAACAGCCATTTTATTTTAGCATAATTTTTGGAGTGAGTACCCAGTAGGTATTAAGTGAGTGATTCTTCTCCTCTCCATGGAGGTTAATGAGGTCACTCGGTGTATTTAGCTGGTGAATGGCTGGTCTGTAGGGTCCCAGATGGCTTCACTGACAAGTCTAGTTTCTTGGCAGAGACAGTGGGAAGGCCTGGCCCAACTGGAACTGTCCAGCAGAGTGCCTACCTGTGTTCTCTCTGGCATAGCAGTCTCAGCATAGTCTGATTTCTTATAAGGCTGCTCAGGGCTCCCAGAGACAGGAAGTGGGAGCTTCCAGTTTCTTAAGAATGAAGCTCTAAAACTAGAATAACAACACTTCCAACATAACCTATGGGACAATGCTGACACACAATCCAGATTAAAGAGGAAGAAGACATACTAATTCTCTATAACAAGAAGATCAATGAATTTGTGACCTTATTTAATTTGCCTAGGGACTTGAAGTATTCCTATAGTACTAGCAAGGCCATGTGTAACATGAAGGTGGGTGCAGAGGGATTTTTAGATATATATTTTTTAATAACAGTTTGTACACATCCCTGGAGGTAGGCAAAATGAAGACAGTATTAGAATTTTTATTTCTGCATTAAAAAGTGTTTATAATTATATCTCCTCAATTCTATTCGTCTCTCCCCAAATGAATTTAGTGTTTGTGTTTACTATGATGACCTTTCTATTTTAACTTTTATATGTATGTGTCACTAATAATATGGCTTTGCAATATTTAAAATTTGATAAGTATATTTATATGTATTTTCTGTTTATTTGCTTAAAATATCAATGAGATTTTTTATGTTGATATATACGTAACTTTAGTTCATTTTAATTATTTTATGTATAGTATCCTGTCATTTGACTATAATATAGTTCTGTTGATGGAGCTTTAAATCATTTCCAATTGTTCAAAAATGTACTTGCTACTATGAACATCATTAAAAGGTCTTCCCTCATTTCTCTACAAGAGTTTTTTTCCATGCAATTCATCTAGAAGTGAAATTTGTAGGTCATAGACTATAAGTAACTTCTGCTTTACTGGATAATGTCTCCATCATTTCCAAAGTGATTTTAATAATGTATATAATACTATTAGTAGTGTATGAGGGTTGCAATTCTCCTTTTCCTCAAAAATTTTAGGAATTGTACAATTTAAATTCTTGCCGATTGGATGGGTATTAAAAGTTATCTTATTGTGGTTTTTATTTATATTTTTCTCACTAGTAGTATGTAGCTTGTCTTGTCATGACATCTTTTACCTGTATGTATATTTACATACATAGAAATATTTAGTGGCAAGGCAGTCAAATGTATCAATCTTTCTTTATGACTTATGCTGTCTATGATTTGTTTAACAAATCCATTTCTACTGCAAGCTCATTAAGATGTTCTATGGTGTTCTATACATGACTCTGAAGAAATATTTTATTATGTATATACTTATTTCCTTTATTTTTTTATGTTTACTCATCTTCCTGAACTTAGCTTATGAGTCTGTGGTAATAGTAATCCTGTTTTATTTTTTTTCCCTGTAGATTACCAGTTACCTTAGTATCTTTTATTGAACCCCAGATTAATTTTAAATACTACCTCTATCATTTGTCAAGTTTCTAGTACAATGTTGAGAGAAAGAAGTGATAGGGAATATCTTTGAATATTTATGATTTTAAAATAAATTCTTCTAAAATTTCACCAAAAAGTATGGCATGTATAGAGTTTTAGTAGATGTCCATGTTTTATTTAAAGAAATTCTCCTCAATTTTTTTTGCTAGAAACATTGAAAAAAGTCATAAATGGACACTGATTTTCAACACTTAAGTTTAATATCTTGAGCTGATTATGAGGTTATTCTCCCATAATAACTTAATACGACCAATCATATTAATTGATTTTCTAATGTTAAATCATCATTACAATTCCAAGGTAAAGCCAGCTTAGCTATGACATAAATATTGTTAAAGGTACATTCTTAAATTCAGTTTATTATTATTATCTTTAGAATTTTGCATTTATTCTCATAAGTGAGATTGGCCTATAATTTTCCATTTTCATAAAATTATTACTAAATTTTGGCATAAAATGAAAATAAGTGGTTTTATTTTTTTCTATTTTCTGAAAGCATTTATTTTAGATTTAGTTTATTTCTTTAAAAATATAGCATAGTGATTGACTTTTGTATATTAACTTGTATTCTACAACTTTAGTATAATCACTTATTAGTTCTAAGAGGGTTTTTAGGTGATTTTTTCAGATTTTCTACCTAAACAATATGTCATCTGTGAACAAAGACTGTTTTATTTCTTCCTTCCCAATGTGTATACCTCTTATTTCCTTTTCTTGTGTTATTGTATTAGCTAGAACTTCCCATATAATGTTGAAAATCAGTAGTGAGAGGAGAAATCCTTGCCTCCTCCTGATTGAAGTGGGAAAGCTATGAGTTTCTCACCATTAAGTATGATGTTAGGTGTAGGATTTTTGTAGACATTTTTTGTCAAGTTGAGGAAGTTTCCTTCTATTCCCAGTTTACAGAGAATTTTTGACATAAATAAGTGAATTTTAGGTGCTTTTTCATATCTATTGCTTTGAGCATGTGATTTTTCTTCTTTAGCCTGTTGATGGGATGGATTACATTAATTGATTTTGAAAGTTAAACCAGCCTTGCATACTTGGGATAAACATGGTCATTGTATTAATTATTTTTATACATTATTGTATTCAAATTGCTAATATTTTGTTGAGGATTTTTGCATCTATGTTTATGAGAAATATTGGTCTGTAGTAAATGTAAAATTTGTCTGGTCCTTGTATTAGGGTAATGCTGGCCTCAGAGAATAAGTTAGGAAGTATTCCCTCTACTTCTATCTTCTGGAAGAGATTATAGAGAATTGGTATAATTTCTTCTTTAAATATTTGCTGTAATTCACCAGTGAACCTTCTGGGCCTGGTGCTTCTGTTTTGGAAAAGTTAATTATTAATTCAATTTCTTTTGTACGTGCAGATCTTTTTATATTGTCTTTGTTCTTGTGTGAGTTTTGGCAGATGGTGTCTTTCAAGGAATTGGTCCATTTTATCTAGGTTATCAAATTTGTGGGCAGAGAGTTGTTCATAGTATATCTATACTATCCTCTTGATGTCCATGGGATTTGTAATGATCCCCCTCTTTCGTTTCTTATATTAGTCATATTTGTGTCCTTTCTCTCTCTGTTTTTTTTTTTTTTTTTTAGTTAGTCTGGATGGAAACTTCTCAGTTTTATTGATCTTTTCAAATAACTAGTTTTTTGTTTTATTGATTTTCTCCATTGATTACCTATTTTCAGTTTTGTTGATTTCTGCTCTGATTCTTATTTCTTTTCCTCTGATAGTTTGGATTTATTTGCTCTTTTTTTTGCCCCTGTCTTTTTAAAGTGGAAGTTTAGATGATTTATTTTAGATCATTCTTTTTTTCTCAATGCTATAAATTTTCTTCTAAGCACTGCTTTCACTGCATTGCACAATTTTTGATAAGTTGTATTTTTCTTTTCATTTAGTTCAAAATATTCTTAAATTTCTCTTCATATTTCCTCTTTGACTCATGAGTTATTTAGATGTGTGTTGCTGAATACCCACATATTTTGGGATTTTTCAAATATCTTTCTCTAACTAAATTTGAAATAATCAGTAGAACTCTACATCTTTATAGTTTCCTGATTATAGCTAGTGCTTTTGGCTTAAGTCCAGTTTCTTCATTTTAGGAGAGATGTAATCTTAAATAAAGTAGTTTTAAGTATTTTTCCTGTATATTACTATTTATCTGAGTTTTACCTTTGGATTTTGCAGTCTTTCTGAATATCAGCCTATGAGAGATTTGAGCACACAAACAAACAATAAGCAATCATTTTATTCCCTTAAGAGACTGTGACTGTACTTGATTTAAGTAGATTACATGCTCAAGACACTTCTTGGTAAATTGAGAACTGACTTCTTAATTATTTTTATAAATCAAATAACATTTATCATTTTCTCAACTTGGGTTAGTGATATCTACCTCTAATGGTAGGGCCCAATAAGTATTTAAGAGGTATCACCTCACACCAGTCAGAATGGCCATCATCAAGAAAATCTACAAACAGTAAATGCTGGAGAGGGTGTGGAGAAAAGGGTACCCTCTTGCACTGTTGGGAATGTAAATTGATACAGCCACTATGAAGAACAGTATGGAGGTTCCTTAAAAAACTAAAAATAGAACTACCATATGACCCAGCAATCCCACTACTGGGCATATACCCTGAGAAAACCATAATTCAGAAACAGTCATGTACCACAGTGTTCACTGCAGCTCTATTTACAATAGCCAGGACATGGAAGCAACCTAAGTGTCCATCAACAGATGAATGGATAAAGAAGATGTGGCACATATATACAATGGAATATTGCTCAGCCATAAAAAGAAACGAAATTGAGTTATTTGTAGTGAGGTGGATGGACCTAGAGTCTGTTATACAGAGTGAAGTAAGTCAGAAAGAGAAAAACAAATATGCTAACACATATATATGGAATCTAAAAAAAAAAAAAAATATATATATATATATATATATATATGGTTCTGAAGAACCTAGGGGCAGGAGAGGAAAAAAGACGCAGACGTAGAGAATGGACTTGAGGACACGGGAAGGGGGAAGGGTAAGCTGGGACAAAATGAGAAAGTGGCATGGACATATATACACTACCAAATGTAAAATAGATAGCTAGTGGGAAGCAGCCACATGGCACAGGGAGATCAGCTCGGTGCTTTGTGACCACCTAGACGGGTGGGATAGGGAGGGTGGGAGGGAGAGACAAGAGGGAGGAGATATGGGGATATCTCTATATGTATAGGTGATTCACTTTGTTATAAAGCAGAAACTAACACACCATTGTAAAGCAATTATACTCCAATAAAGATGTTAAAAAAAAGTATTTAAATTTTTTTTTAAAATGAAGTATATCATTTCAAAGGTCTTCAAAAAATTTTTTTCATAAAAAGTACCAGATTTTATGATGTCTTAAACTTAAATCTTGACTTTTTTTACCCCCACAATTCATTGTTCTTTCTTTTTTCCACAAATCTTTGTTCCTTCTTAGGCACCTGAAACTGCCAATTCTTTTTCCGTATGTAATGGTAGATATCCTTTTCCAGCTGAGAAAAATTAAGTACAATATTCCATATTTCAGATCCAGTCCCTGAGAATAATGCCTCTCTTTTATTCCACTCTTAGACCATTTGGGATGTACATTCATTCATACACAAATATTTATTATACACCTACTAAGTATCAGATATTGTATTAGAGCCTGGAAATACCGTGGCAGGCAAAATACTTGCCCTTATGGAGGCTATATTTTAGCCTGGAAATACCGTGGCAGGCAAATACTTGCCCTTATGGAGGCTATATTTTAGTGGGATGGATATTAAGCAAGTACTATAATTTCAATAATGTATATTGGTTTTGATGGAATTAATTTGAAATTAATGAGTTCCCCAAACGCATCCCCTTGTTTGTGATTGTTCTCAACAGAAATGTCCTCTTTCTCTCCAAATGCCATTTGCTGCCTTTCTAAGTTCTACAAGGCATTCAAATCCAAGCTCAAAACCAAACTCCCTCCATTAGTTATTTCTCGCATAGAGAATCAATCACCCATACTCTTGTTCCCTCATTATAAATAATAATATATATGGTAATCATTATACATATATGTATATGTTTGTCTTTCTTACTGGAACTTCCCCCATAGATCATTGGTTTTCAACACTAACCAAACATGTGAATCACAGAGGGGCTTTAAAAAATACCAATGTCCCCAGTGGTCTGCTGGCAAACTGTTTAAAAACTGGACGATGGGAGATGGAGGGAGGGGTAGGAGAGAATCCCTGATTTGCAGGGTTTGTGGATTTCTGTGGTGTAAATACTTCTAACATGGCCAATTTCAATCTACTAAAAGGATCTTATTGAACATGGAGTTGTGAATAGATCTGCAGTAGCAAACCATTACATATATATATATATATATATATATATATATATATATATATATATACACACACACACACACATATATATACACACATATATACATATATATATATACTCATATATATATATTTGGCAAATTATTGGGCCCATCTCACACCTACTGTTCAGAAACCCTAGGAGGAGCGTCCAGCAATCTGTGTATTAACAAGCCTTCTAGGTGATTCTGATACACGCTAAAGCTTGAGAGCCACTGATTCCATATAATACCAGGCATGCAGTTGAAGCCTAATATATATCCTTTGAAGTTGCTTGCATCAATGCTAATGCAACCAGTTTCATAAATGCTATTTTTTCTACAGTATCTACCTTATGCTACCTGATGCTGTGATTTAGATAATAATAAAGCAGAATATGATTTAAATAAAGAAAAGAAGATATTTGTGTAGGATGGAAAGTGAGATAGGTGTTGTATTCTGGAACATAAATTAGTCAAAGGAGATGGAAGAGCTACACTGTGTAAGTTCAAATTGCAGCTATGAAAGATCTGCATTGTGTGAGGTTAAATATCATGGCCAAAGGTAAATAAACACTGCAAAACAAAGTCTCCTTAGCACAAAATCAATGAAAAATGAGCTAAAAAGCAAAAGACAAAGAGTATGCCAGCATTTTAAATGATTGTTCCACAACTGTGACCTTAGGTTTGGGGTAAACTGGGAAGAATTTTAATTATTTTATTTTGTGTAATCTCTTCAGTGATAGTTTACTAGCACAAGCATTCACAATCAGGCATTGAGAGAAAAATCCATTTCTACAGTTGTTGAAAAAATGAATGCCATTCAAATAATGGTCTCTGTAACTTGATTAGTCAGTAAATGATTGTTAATTTGAGGAGCACAGTAACAGAGCAGAAGAGAAAGTAAAAGTACCAATCTAATAAGATAGCTTTTCACATCCTTCCCTCACACCAATCTTTTGTTCCACTGGCCTTAAATTTTATACTCAGATTTAATAAATTGACCTCTCTGTATTTTCTCTGAAACTCACCACCAGACTTATTTAACTTCAAAACTTCTATTTTTTTTCACAGAAATGCATTTCTACTCCTGTTTGTTCACTGAGGATAGACTAGGCATCTAATTTCCCCACAGCCAGTGTAGCTATGTGATTCTAAGCCACCTGTCTCCAAACACGCGTACAAACAATTATGCAACAAATCTATAACTGGCACCACCATCAACTCTGCCACAGCCACCAGGCAGAGCTCGAATGTTCTCCTCTTTCTCTCCTCAGGTAGCTTAGAGTCGAGTTTGGTGAGATAATCCTCTTTTTTTTTTTTTTTTTTCTTCTCTTCATCTTTATTGGAGTATAACTGCTGTACAATGGTGTGTTAGTTTCTGCTGTATAACAAAGTGAATCAGCTATATGTATACATATATTCCCATATCTCCTCCCTCTTGCATCTCCCTCCCTCCCTCCCACCCTATCCCACCCCTCTAGGTGAACACAAAGCACCGAGCTGATCTCCCTGTGCTATGCGGCTGCTCTTCACTAGCTATCTATTTTACATTTGGTAGTGTATATATGTCCATGCCACTCTCTCACATTATCCCAGCTTACACTTCCCCCTCCCCGTATCCTCAAGTCCATTCTCCAGTAGGTGTGCGTCTTTTTTTTTTTAAAACATCTTTATTGGAGTATAATTGCTTTACAATGGTGTGTTAGTTTCTGCTTTATAACAAAGTGAATCAGTTATACATATACATATGTTCCCATATCTCTTCCCTCTTGCGTCTCCCTCCCTCCCACCCTCCCTATCCCACCCCTCTAGGTGGACACAAAGCACCGAGCTGATCTCCCTGTGCTATGCGGCTGCTTCCCACTAGCTATTTTACATTTAGTAGTGTATATATGTCAATGCTACTCTCTCACTTCGTCCCAGCTTCCTCTTCCCCGGCTGTGTCCTCAAGTCCGCGTTCTCTCCGTCTGCGTCTTTATTCCTGCCCTGCCTTTAGGTTCATCAGTACCGTTTTTTGTAGATTCCATATATAGATAATCCTGCTTTTATCCTGCTAACAGAGCTCATTGATTTTCACCCCTGGCTAGACATTAGACTCACCTTGAGAAGTGATTTCAAAAAACAAAACCAATGTCTGGGCCCCATATGAGTCACATAAATCATAATATCTGAAGGTGGGAACACGACATCTATACTTGTTAAATCCCCTCAGGTGATGATTATGTGCAGTCGGGCTGGAGAACCACTGATTTTCCTCAGCTTATAAGGCGTGACATACCTGAACAGGGAAAGAAGTTCTGCCCAGCTGGATAGACCAATTTGTGCACTAGCGTTGTCATAACATGAGTAAATAGGACCCTCCAGCTTGGGGAATGGTTCCGCAAAACTGAAAGAGTTTTTTTAACTTAAGGTATTGCAATGCCAACTAAAACATTAGTTTATAATGTGTGAGTCCATATCATGAAAGCAATTCACTGCATTATGTCCAATTCACTGAAAAGTTGACTTAATCAGATGCTAGATCCTTAGGAAATAGGGACAAGTCAAGCAAAAACACCCAAAGTGATTTTCTATCTTTCTTCTTAACTATAATCTGGTACCAATCCTGGTAACAAAACTGGCATTCTGATGGTGATGGTTGGAGTAGGGGGAGTTAGATAAAGGATTCTTCTTAGTCTTATCTGCTTTTCAATGGGTATTAGTCTCTTTGGAACATCCTGCAGTATCTGAAGTCTAGTCCTGTTCCTAGTCCATAGACAAGCTTAAAAATAGCTTATTTTCCCCAATCTCTAACACAACGTTTATGTAGAAAAAACTCTGCTTTAGACCTAAGACCTAGACTTTTCAAATAGAGTGTCAAAATTGCAATAAACAACAAAGGATGCAGCATATATATACCCATCACTTTTCTCAGACTTGCTCCCAGGGCACTAGACCTCAGGGTGTATTTACTACTGATGGATGCACAGTAGAAACTCATCTTCTATGGTGACTCATTTAGGTTTAACATCTCTGAATCCTGGTGTCCTTGTGTTAATATAGCAATAATAGCATCCAACTCATCGAGAGTGCCATAAGGATTAAATGAGATGATGATGAAAACTTCTCAATAAATGATTACTATTGGTTTGAGAGAATATGGTCATAGAGAAGAAGTATCAGGAGATGATTCAAGATGAATTAATGGAGCGTCACAGACAGATAGCAGGCTTCTCTAGTATTTTTGAGATGTGACCTCCGCATCTGATATTCTAAATCATTCCCCCTTGTGCAAGTGCACCCTCACCACCCATACCACCAGAGTGAAGTCAAAACACAAAGGGCTCTTTTGAATAGATGGTCAGTTGGGACAGATGCCAGGTGAATAGTCAAAGAGGTGATGGAATGTCTTTGGAGACCTTCCCCAAATGGTCGTTCTCACACTCAGAAGCCATTCTAATATACTTTGAGAGCATCCTGTACTCCTTCACAGTGGGTGTCACAGTTGTAAATTAAACAATTAATTGCTTAATTTTATTTGTGTAATTTGATCTTCTTCCCTAGATTTTAAGAAGACTGGTGGCAGAGAGTTTTAAAAAATCTCTTATTCACTGCTGTATCTGCTGCACCTGTCACTTAGTAGGAGGTTAATAAATGTGTTGAATAAATAAACATCCTAAAGTATCTCACAACTCCTTTTTTTGTGGTGAGATCATCATAATAATACTTTTATTTAATTTTTTATGTCTCCTTATAATGTCTCTGAACCAAGAACGGCTAGGAAAGGGTTATTTTTGTTGTGGTGATGGGTTGTCATGCTTGTTTCTTTTACTTGCTGTTTCAGAAGTCTGTACACATTCTGGAGCTATAACTCTCCTAACTGCCTCTTCTAATGTCATCTATAAAAATGCTATCACAAAATGCTCTTATAAAAGTCCATATTCCTGGAATAAATGCTTTGTATGAATATAGGGTGGGGAACTATGATCTTCTAGGTTCATTGCCGTGCGTAAGGCTGTCTCCAGATTATGTTAAGATGTTTACTCTGTGGTTGTTTACTCTCTTCCACAGTACGATTTCCTTTCATGTTTCCTCCACATGCCCACTTCCTCCTGAGATAAACATAAGAAGTTATTTTCTTCCTCACTGGATGATTGTTATTTTATTCTTCTTGTGTAGGTGGTTATTTGCCAAAAATAAAGGTTTGGATCAAAACAACTTAGTCAGTCTTATACGTAGACAGCCTACATTTTCTTTCTGACCTGCTGTCTCATATACATTCAACTATCTTTTATGACTTTTAGCTTATAAACATTTGAACAAAAACTTAATTTCCAGACTTGTAGGGAGGCTTTATTTCCTCAGGAGCACATTAATTCTCTTGGCAGACCAGGATAACTAGGATAAAAATATAACAAATTGACTTTATAAGTTTTCTTAGTGCCAAGTTTTTAGCCACGTGAGTATGAGAAATAAAACTTTTGCTGAGTGTGACATCTCTTTGGCAGAATTTTTCCCCATGTATAATGTACACAAAACTGTTATTTTAGTTAAACTACAAAATAATGGATTAATATTCACAAAATAAGATTAACCCGACAGATATCTGAAGAGGATATTTCTAAATTCCTTTCAACTACCATTCTATTACAGGTTAACAATGGGACTTCATATAGTCCAACAGGATATAGTGCTTATGCAAGGTGGGTTCTAAAAGATGTTACTGTATGGTTTTTCAAACCCCAAGTGTTTCAAAGTAAAACATCTTTAATATTGAATATTGAAGCAATATCTCTATTCCATTCTTCACAGGGTTTCATTATTACTGTACATGTGTTCCCTCATCATGAGACAGTAGCTGCCAGAAGTAGAATAATTGTCCCCCCTCATAGAGAGATGGTCCAAGAAAGCCTTCAGGGATTTAGCTAAGCAACTGCTATTTTCTCATCCATAACTAGAAAAAAAGTGCAGTCTGCTATTTTCATGTAATTTACACAAAACTTAAAAGTAGAAATAGAACAAGTTGAAAGCTACCATTTGTCTCTTGGGAAATTAGGGCATTTAAAGAGCTTAGTAAACCTCTGGCTTAATTTTTTTGCATTATATTTTAGTTTTCTGTAAAAGGAGTAAATTTCATGGGTCCCTTGCCTTTCACACTACTACCATTTTTTTTTATTTTCAAGTTTTATAAAATTTTTGATTCTCCATGTATGTCACTGCATTTCTGATAGGAAGTTCAGTTTCTGGGGAAACCAGGGACTAAGTCATGCAGGATCTTGAAGATAAAATCTATGGGCAGAAAACTTGATTCTTGAAAAATTTCTTATGGTATTCATACACATTAGATGACATATAGGATGATTATCATTAGAAGAATACAAATTATATCATCTAAATTCAAATTAATTTTCAGCTATTCATATTTATGAAGCTACTGCCAGAAGTGGAAGGAAAATCTGCCCTCTGGGTGTAGGCGTGGGAAGCACTTTTGCACGTCAGCCTACCTCCATCTCTTTGTTGTGTATCTGACCCTCAACCTGCTTATGCACAGAGGAAAAGGAAGTTGCTACTATAACTCATCAGGGTGAAGGAGCCAAATTGGGTCACAATTATTGACTTGGTTTTTAGTTATTAACATAGTATCATTTTGCTTTTGAATGAGGCCCTGGTTCTATGTTTGTGAAGAGGGGATGTTGGTATTGATGCAGCTTCAGTCATCACATTTTCTTGTCTTCTGAGTGAATCTATCAGAAGAATGATCTTTAGGTTATGGTTTTGAGGAAGGAAGTGAAATATATTGGTTTTTAGGTAAAAATATATCTATCAACCTACCTTGAGCAAAGGATTCCATGGGGAGACAATGAGAGGACTTGGTTTCTCTCTTGCACATTGTGTGTATGGATTCCTTATGAGAGAGGGCCGAAGCAGGTTCAGATAACCTGAGGGTTGCTGGGACACTCTTCCATCTTAATACTGTAAGAGCCCTTGCTTTTACCTGTATTCTCTGTGTATTTGGATGCTCTTGAGGAGGAGAGAAATGACTAAGACTGTCTTCAAGGAGTTTCCTTAAGGAGTTTACAACTCTCCCTCTCTCCCTCCCTCCCTCCCTCCTTCCCTGCTTCTTTTATTCCTTCTCTCTCTCTCTTTCCTTCCTTCCTTTTCTCTCTCCCTCCCTCCCTCTCTCCTTGCTTCTTTTATTCCTTCTCCCTTCCTTCCTTTCTTTCTTTCTTTCTTTCTTTCTTTCTTTCTTTCTTTCTTTCTTCTCTCTCTCTCTCTCTCTCTCTCTCTCTCTCTCTTTTCTCTCTCCTCTTTGATGGACAAGAGGGGAAAGCATGATGAAAACCATAAAAACACCTATGTCAGAATGTGATGTGTAATACAGGAGAGGTACAGAAAATTTGCAATGACTACTTATATTAAGAAGAGACTCTTCCCATGTTTTGTGGTGAGGAGGGTACAAGGAAAGAGATCTTGAAAGAGTTTTTTTTTTTTTTTTCCTAAGCTGATGCATAAAATTCTGCTGGTCTATATGGCGAAGTGTCTCAGTGAAATAGTGAGATGAGCAAAACTATGGTAGCAAGAAAGAGAAGAGCTTCAGTTTATGTAGAGGAAGTCCTATATGCATTAACAAATCATCAGAACAGAGAATGCTTTAAAGGTCACATTTTTCCCACCTAGAGGGGCCAGCTTGGGATCAGACAATTAATCAGATAGGAGCACATTTCAGGTATTATTCTAAATATTGGCTTTGGAATTTGGAACTGAGCAGGTTCCAAGAATTGAAGCTTTCTGAGATAGATACTGATCTTTGGGGAATAACTTTTCCTGGCATCCGTTTGCAGGATGGATTTAAAGAACAGATATTAGAGACAAAGAAGTTTTTTTTTTTTCTTTGCATATATTATATTACACTGGCTAGGTAATAAGAGTCAAACAGAGTGATGGAATTAAGTAAATGAAGGAGCAAATTAAATTGAGAGTCACTATAGATGTAAAAATGACTTACCTGTTAACTGATTGGAAATGGTAATCGGGATGGTAGAGACCAGTCATAATAGACTGTAGTATTTTAAGTGTGGGGGGGCCTAAGAGAATGATGACAGAAATATGAAAGACTGGAGTCCTAACTGAAGATGATGGGCTCAGTTTTGGACAGACTGAATGTAAAATGCTCACAGGATATGCAGATGGAGATATCTGTAAAAACTGCTCTGGAGTTCATTAGATGGGTTAGAGCTTATCAACTGCAACTTCTGTGTGCCTTCCCACCTCATTCACTTTTCTTTAAGGAAAATTAACCACCTACAGCTCTTAACATGCCTGCCCCTCTTTTCAGGCAACTTCAACAGCCCTGCCAAAAAAAAAAGTAGGCATCTGGCATTGTAACTTGCCTCCCAGCCACAGCTGAACAGGCACCTGGCCCAGGTTGGGTCAAATCAGAATCGCTCCCATCTTTCACAGGAATTTGGATTTGGGTTTCATAGATACTTCTTAGTGACTAGCTTGTTGCTTGAATTTGGGTTGGGATAGCTGTATGTATACTGAGGTAGAGAAATATGACCAATACGTATACAATAGAATTAAGCCGTGTACAGAAAGATACAAAGATGAGAGAAGATGTGGAATCAGGGGAAAAGGATATGGATAAACACATGAATGAAGGCAACTTTTCTATGATAAATCACATTCAAGATAGAAAAAAATGAATACTCGTGGAAAAAAATGCCATTTATAAAATTGAATGATAAAAATCCTTGCTGCTCAGTTATAGCAGATATCTCTTGGGCTGATGCCCTGTATCATTCTGATTTTGTCTTGAATCTGCCACCAATAATAAGGTGGCTCCTCAGGACTATATTTTCACTATGTGATGCTGACAGACGCAGAGTTAGACTTTTTAGCCAACTTGGGTAGATCCCATTTTCTCTTGAAGTAATTTGGAACTGTTTGAACTGAGTGACATTCAGAAGAGATGTGATTGTATTCATGCCACATACACTCTAGTGGAAGTTCCTTGGACGTGTCAAGGTCCCTAGTGCTATCTTGGATCCTGTTCATTCTGATACTCAGCTAGGACTTGGATCCTATAATTTAATCTAATTTATTTCCATGCTTATTTAAGCCAGAGTCAGTTTATGTTCCATGCAACTAAAAGAAACCTAACTAACTCAGTATATAACAGTAGTAGAAATAAAATTATAATACAAATGGGCATTGATCAGTGGACAGCTGGCATCCAAGCACTTATAATGTACCAATTACAGAGCTATGCATAAGCTGTTATAGGGGTTACAACAAAGTAATATATAACATTATATTCAGGGTTTATAGCACTTTACACACTTTGAGGCCCTTTGTTATACATGAACTATTTTTTGTCTTCACATTAACCACTTAAAGTATGTATTCTTATTTTTATTTGCATTTTAAAGATAACAAATGTGAGATTGAGAGAGGTTATAATCCTTGACAGAATTTTGTGACTAGTGAGTGGCAGTGGTCTTGGTCTCCAGGTTTTCTAATTTCAAATCTCATTTACTTTTCTCACTATGTTGGGTAACTATAGTTATCAATTCAAACAGTTATGGAGCATTTCCTAGATTTTCATACTTAAATTTAAAATGAAATATAGTAGAATATGTATATCTTAATGAGCCTTTAAAAAAGCAGTAACAATTTGAAATCTGTACAGCTTTAGGATTTTGTGTTAGAAATACTGAGTATTTCTTTCTCGTTTTTACAACCCTTTTTAAAAGATCCTACCTTTTCCATAACTCTGGAGTTTGCAGCCCTGTGTTTCACATAAATTCAGTCCTTTGGCCATAGTTTATAGGATCAGAGATCAGCGTGTAACTTAAGCCAGACCTACCAGTCTCTTTCTACTAAAATTTTTGATTTAGAGCACGGTTACTAAGTTCCAAGTTCTGGGAACAGGACCTGTAAGGTCACACAGACTCAGGAGCTGAGATGGCAGTTTTGGGGTGATCATTAAGAACAACGTGCAAATGGCTGAATCAGCAGAGAACTCTAATCTGTAAAAGTAAAGAGGGTAAGCAGAAATGACAGACCGTTCTACCTCAGGGAAAAAGAGAGGGGAACTAAGAGAAAGTATATGCTGTGCTTACTGTTTCTCTGCTCTCCTTGTCTCTTCCTATGGAAGACCCAGTTTGACTTCTTGTTCTTGGGTTCTACGTGAAAACCCTAAAACCTTCCTCTAAATTCCCCTTTAGTTAGAACGGGATTCTGTAATAACATGTTGTCTGCTTAAGAAAATATTTAATGTTCTCTGTAAGAAAGGAATTATGTGGCTAAATGTGCATTTAAATATTTTAGGCAAATAGTAATAAAAAAATATATAAAGCCACTTAGAGGTAATGAATGAAAGACATGTTTGTGTCTCTACAGATATTTTGGTTACTATCTTCAATCTAATGTATGTAAATAATATAGATTTCTTTCTAATCATCTTTATAAAATAATTCATGAATTAATTTTTTATTCTTGAGGAATTACCAAGCAAATGAAGCCTAAACAACTTTGTCAAACCATAAAAATTGATTACATGTGACAGCAAGCTGGTAGTTCTCCAAACAAAGTTATCATGCTGCCCTCTGTATTAATTTCCTAGGGCTGTCATTAGAATTACCAAAATGGATAACTTAAAACAATAGTAATTTATTCTCTCACAGTTATTGGGGCTAGAAGTCCAAAATATCTCTGAAGGTACTAGGGGAGGATTTGTCCCAGCCTTCCTCTTAGCTTCTGCTGTTGCTGGCAATCCCTGGTGTTCCTTTACTTGTGCATACATCATTCCAGTCTCTGCCTCTGTCATGACACGGTGTTCTCTTTGTATGTCTCAGTCTGTGTCTCTTCTCATCTTACAAGGACATTGGTCATGTTGGATTAGACTTACCCTAATTCAGTATAATCTCATTTTACCTCGATTATATCAGTGAAGACCCTATTTTCAAATAACGTCTCATTTACAGGTACAAGAGTGTTAGGACTTTAACGTATCTTTTGTTGGGAGTGCACCAATTAACCCAGAACACCCTCAGAAGAAGGGGATGCTAGTTAGGCAGAAAAAATAGATATCACTAATAGGAACCTTACCCTTTCCTCTCAGATAATGCTTCTTGGCATTAAAAAGAAAATTAAATATTGTATGAGTACATGGTCAAATGATAAACACTGTGGACAGATACAAAAGAGTTGCTTTCTCCATCTTCCATGGTGAGCATGTTGGAGTTTCCCAAGTAACACTTGCATATCAAAGATCAGCAGGGAAGGAGAGATTCAAGAAGGAAATACACTTCCTTACCAACTTGACAAGGTGAAAGTAGAAAACTAGGTATCAGTCAGTTCCAGTGCTAATGAGTTTTTGTCATCTAACTAAAATACTAGATCATGATATGTAGGACCTGTGTTGTATAGGGTCTCACTTATAGCCAGGTCAGCTTATAGCTGGCCTGGTACAGGAATCCACCCATTGGGCTGAATGTGGGTTAGTATTTGTTCAAAGGAAAGAGACTGAAATCCAAATCCAATGGCTTGTTGACTCATCTCACTCCTTTGGACCTTCTCTCCAATATTGTCAATGAAGAAATTGCTTACAAAGAAAGAAGCTGCATTGAAAAATGACCAGCAACAGCAAAAACAACTAGCCAGGGACCTAAGAAAAGATAGTTAATTAAACAAAAATTTGAGAACTAAAAAATAAATATTTTAAAATTAAAAAATTTTTAGAAAAGGAAATGAACATGAAAACTATAATACAGATGAAAAGCATGCATCAGAATAATTTTACAATAAAGCAAATGAGAAGGATGGCAAAGAATTAACAACTAGAGGTTACAAAAACACTGACCAATCAAATGGACACCAGCTAATCACCCTTATGTTTTGAGGGGCCTACCAAAAACATTGTATCTGGTGACAAGGACTAAAAGAAGAGGTGATAAGGCCTAGATAGAGATGAAAAGTGCTCTGGAATAAGTCAGAATAAATGGAAAAAAAGAGTAATAAAGTCACTTACGAATCTGAATGAAGAAGAATGGGCAATACTGAGAACAGGGACATATATAGTATAGACCTGAGAAAATTAAATGAAATGAAATGGGGAAAATAATAGATATGGAAGAAAAAGGAGATATGAGTAAATATAACTCAAGTCCCTGAAGGAAAGATTTGAAAGTGTATTAAAAGTTATAAAAGAAAGCTTGCTTCATAGTCTTAAAAAAAAGTTGATCGAGGTGCATTCAGCACTGATTCACACCTTGTTAATCTTTCTGGGTATTAAAGATTTCTGTGGGGACACCTGGGCCAAAAAATCACATGACGTACAAGAAGGGGAAATCTCCACATCAACATTCAGTGTGAGAAGGCAGTGGCACAAATTCTATAAAAGTTCTTGGCAGTGGACATATTTTGCAATACATATAAACACATGGAATATAGTGCTCATGAGATCTTCTTTAAAACAACAAAAAATATAAAGCATGATAAGGTAAATCCAGCCAGTTAGAGATGAATAAGGAAACTATCTAACCAAACTCAGCCACAGAGCTCTCCAGGGGAGTGCTTCACTGAGACCATGTTCAAATCATTAAATCTCACTATTATCAATAGCAATACTGGCAAATTGGTACAGATTGCTCCAAATGTCCTCAGACTCATGGCTACAAAGCAGCACTGTTAAGCCATATGTTTCATGCCTTGACCAGGGGTCAGTGCCATGCAGGAGCCTTAGTAAAACAACTCAGGCACACCTGCTGGATGGCCTGCTAGAATAAATTCTCACAGCACACTTTCCATCCCAATCCTAGTAAGAACTTTTTTGTTTGTATACCAAGAATACACACCTCTAAGTCTTAGGATGCATATACAGTATATTTAATTTGAATATAATCTTCCAGATTACCTTGCAGAATAGCTGTACCAATTTACACCCTCCCAATTACTCTACAGAAATTCGTGAGTACCCATACTGTTGCCAACACTAACTGATATTATTTTTCTATTTTATGGACATAAAATACTTTTTTCATTTAATTTTTATTGCTCTAATGACAGATGAGGTTGAGTATCTCTTTGCTTACAGTTTAGTTCTTTGAAATTCTTGTGTCTCTCTTACTCCTATTTTCTACTGAATTTCCTGTAATTATCTTGTGTATTTGTGGTGTGTGTGTGTGTGTGTGTGTGTGTGTGTGTGTTGGTGTATTTTAGATATAAATATCATCAGTTTTAAAAGTTACAAATATTTTCTCTTATTTTTAATCTTTTTTTAGGTTTGTGGTTGAACAGAGATCCTTAATCTTGATGTACTTGAATCTTTATTTTTTTGCTCTAGATTAGCACTTTGGGGATCTTTTAAAATCAACCTTCCTACTGCTGGATGAGGTTCTTCTACTATTTTTCCTTTTTTTTTTCTATAAAAATTTTACATGTTTTAATCCACGTGCAGCTTCCCTTTGTATAGTATGCACATTAAAGAATATTTTCTGTATAGAATAAGCTAGTTCTCCCAATATCAACCTGCTAAGCAATCTGTAATTTCCCATTCCTCTGTTTTATCAGTCATTACCAAAATTTCAAATATATTAACTACATATCAGAATTCCATATTCCGTTCCATTTGTTTCTTCATGTGGATTTCTGTATCATCCCCATTGCTTGGTCTTTGCATTATGCCTTACTGTCTGGCATAAAGAATGTGTCTGTTATTCTTTTTTATTTTTTTAAGTTGAATTAGCTCTTTTCAGACACTGTTTACATGTATTTTTACAAGGAACAATATGTGTTCCAACTGAAATTTTGACTGTGACAGTATTGGATTTGTATATCAACTTGGGACAATTCCTTTTTTTCTCCATGTTAAATCATATCACTATTGAATATTATATCTATCTATTACTGAAATATTTCTTTAAGGTTTTTCTTAAAGTTTTAACTTCTTTTAGCATTTTTCATTCTCAGAATTAAATTTAAACAGCATGTATTCTATAATCTTCCTGTCAAGTCATAGATTGGCAGATAATAATATATGGCATAGGTGATTAATTGATTTATCAACATTTATTTCTCAACCCAAATATATTTTTCCTACTAATACCACCAATATTACTGAAATAATGTAAATAACTGTAGAAAATCTAGAAAAATACTATCAAGTATGAAACTAAAATAAAAATTAAAGTTACCTATAACCCCTATAGTCAGACATAAATTGTCTATTTTTACAGATCAAAAAAAATAAAGTTTTACATTCATAAAGCTATTCTTAAATTTGAAAAGATAAAACACCTTGAACATAATGGTTCTAATTCCAGATTATTTTTATATCATGGTCACTATTTTTCTTTCCTTCTAAAAAATAAAACTAAAGTTAGTATAACATTCCATAAGAGAAAAAGTATAGGAATGAAATTATGTCACAGATAGCCAAATCATTATGTAATTAGCTGGTGTCCACTGTTTTTGAAGCTCTTGTATTCAATATAGATGGTTTGCTTATAGGAAAAAAAAGGAATGGCATGCATTTCTGAAATGTTAGATTAAGAATCAAGTCAAAACAAATCAGAATGAAAATGTTAGCCTGTGCCACGTTGTCTGCCCAGCTGATAAATGTGTGGGAAAAAAGCTGAGTGTTGGTGATAGATAAATTTAAAATTTTTTAGACATATAATTGCTGTTAATTATCAATTTCTTTTGATGAAAAGATTAAATGGCATGAGTATCGAAAAACCCAGACATTTATAATCCATGTCACACTAGAACTCTTATACTTATTTTGATATTAAAATGTGGTTTCTAATAGTTTAGCTTCATTTTTTGTTTGTTTATTTTAAAGGATTGCCATATAGATATGACAAGGATCATAAAACTCAACATTGTAACTAATTACTTTTATGTAACTTTCCAGTTACTTTTCTTATTGTATAATCATGCTTACTACTCCCCTAAGATATAAATTTTAACAGCTCACAAACATTAAAAATGTGTTTAGAAAGTCCATTTAAGGCTTAGAGGTTATTCTAGAGGTTCTCCTTCTTTTCTATTTTTGAGTCATGACTGATAGCTGCTCACAGAGGTAAATTGTCACTCATGATGTATAAAATTTAGAATAATTTTAAGTAAATATTTAGGCATTTTGATGTATATCATATCAGAATAGTCATTCCTAACCAAAGATCACTAAAGACTGGAGGCCTACACCTGAAGAGCAAAAATTTTTAATATTTATCAGAAACAACTAAAATATAGGCTTATAGACTTGATGATAGAAAATATTTCCTTAAAATGATTTCTCTAAAAAGAGAAAGCACAAGTCATAAAGGAAAATGCTGATTAATTTGCTTACAATAAAATGTTGTTTTACATTTATTTGTATTTATACAACACAAGACCCTGTAGACAAAAGGACAAGCTACAGATACGAAAAGATTTTTCCAAAGCACACAAACAGTGAGGTTTTGCATTCCAGAATATACAAAAATTACTATAAATCAAGTAAGGAAAAAAAGAAAAATAAATAGCAGTAGAGGGCAAATGATATAATCATAGTAAAGGAAAATTAAATGGCCAAGAAACATGTTATGCACAAATTCATCACTAATCCCAGTAATCAGGTTATTGTTTTAGTTTTATCAGATTAGAGAAAAAGACATACCAATGTTGGGCAGTATTTGAAAAATGGAATTCTTATTTGCTGGTGAAGAGGTTGAATAACACAGCAGTAAAGAGGTTGGTTTCTGGCATCAGTCACATCTGTTTGAAACCTGTTACAACACTTACAATTGTGTGCCTTGAGCAAACTACTTTATCTTGCTGTGAGACAACTCTCCATGGGTTTCTTGCATTTCTGCCCCTCTTGTGAGTGAAGCACGTCACTTAGAACTGTCTTTTCAAGGCTATCTGTATAGTGAACAGCCTTTGATGATAGAGATAGCATCTCCCTCTGGAGCAAAGGGAAGGCATGTTTACAGAACATTATTACAGTTTCCCTCAGCTCATTGCCCTTCTTCTACAATGCAATCCACTGCCTGTGCAGATATCATCTGACCCTCCTTGTTAAGCCCTGTGGGAACTGGACAGGGGGAGCCAATGCAATAAATGCTCATACTCTGGACACTGCCTTTACTATGAGCAATACTTTGTCTTCCATCTAACCCATGATTCTCCTGTTTTCTACAAGTATCCATGAATCTTTGGCAGGATAACTTGTTAGTTTGTAAGTAGGAGGGAATCTCAGACCTTCACAGTTCTTTGCAAATGTCTCTTTACCTCATTTATTTTTCTCATCTGTAATGGAGTAGGGTGTGTGTGTGTGATATTTTCTATTCATAGGACCATTGTTATTTTACCTAAATTAAAATGTGAAATGCTTTGAACAGTATCTGGTACAGTGCAAGTGCTCAATCTGTCTCTGTGTATATGAAGTTCAAAACATAACAAATCCTATATATTTTTATAGCTGTATACATGTATAATAATAGAATTAAAAATATGTAATAATAGACTTCAAATCAATTGTAGTTGTTAATTCTGGGGAGGTAAGAAGGCAAATAGGATTAAGAAGTTTCCATAGGGTGCCTCAACTCTGTTCTGTTTTAGTGTTTGAAAAAGTATCTCTAAAGCAAATATAAAAATATGTTAAGATTTTAAAGGGCTGGATGTTGTGTATGTGGTTTTTCATTTTTTTATTATGCATACTTGCCTGTATATTTAAAATACTTTAGAAAAATAAATTTTACAAATATGTGCAGCAGGCGGATATTTGGAATGATAATTTTAAGGCTCGAGTTGGCAGTCTTTTATGTGAAATGGCACATTTCGAAGGTATGTTTTTTTTATTTGAAATATCATCGAAACAACTATGACTGTTGTATCCAATTTTCTACCTCCCTACCTTTAGTCATGTTTTTTTTTTTTTCCGGGTACTTAATTAGTTTATTACATTCTGTGGTGGTTTTGAAGAAGTTGACGCTGTGTGAAGTCCCAAGGTTAGGTCCCAGGGACAGCCTGCTACCCTGCATTTGCATTTCCACACTCTTGGAACACTGAGCTACCCAGAAGAAAGTCACACCACACAGAAGTAACCTTGCTGCGATTAAGCCAAGTGTAGGTGCTTTGGGTCACCCCAGCCCAAAGCCAGACAGTGAGAGAAGAAGCCTTCCTCTGATTCTTGCCCTCAGCCATTTAGTCATCCTGCTCTCCCACTCCTGTATCACCTGAGACCCCAGAATTTGTGTAGCAGCGGCAAGCCATCCATCCCCACTATGGGCTCTTTGAATTCCTGGGAGCATCATATAATGGTGATGGTTGCTCACTAAGCTTGCGGATGTCTGTATGTGGCGATGGATATCAGCGGCCAGCTCCTCTTCAAAATACCTGGTTTGATGATTACAGTGGTGGTGGAGCTAAGCTGGGTGCACGTGAGGTTTCAACATATTCAGCATTTGTTCAGATGACCAGAGGACAAGAGGAATTCTGCATATATAAGAGGCACAAAAGATGACTGAGAAGAAAAAGAAAATAAACCAAGAAACAGAAAACACATTCAAAGTGGTGTTGAAATGTTAATGTAGTCTGGTATGTAATAACCGGCAACATCTTTAAAACTAAGATGATTATAAGTTTTAATTGTTATAGACAGCAGCACAAGTAGGCCAATTTATTTCAAAGACAAGGAATGAGTCAGGTATTCTTTCCCTTTATTTTTTTGAGATTTTATCAGAATACTGTAGTGCTTGAGATTTGTATATATATTGCTTTTGGTAGGTGGTTAGTAACACCTTTTCTATGAGTTTTCCAGGCTAAACATTTTTACAAAGCAGCTGCTGAAATGTGGAGGCTTCTATCATATCCTTCATCTAATTTTTAATTAATAGATATATTTTTTTAGAGTCACCCATCTATTTTTGTTTGGGGATAGATTCAAATTATTTGCTGAGGAAAAATTTTGCCCTGCTCATAGAACCTCTTTCTTCTTAGGTATCTATTTTGATTAGGTACTTCATTGTATTAAAAAACATTTAAAAGAGAACAGTTTTATTCTTTTCCATTGATTTTATTATTAATCAGTAACACAGAACGTTGGTTCTCTGGATTCTTACAGAGATTATAATTTTACATTGTCTGCAGGCAAACTTTTTTCTTAAACTGCATATGAGAAATAATTTTGTGGAAGTTATGCTAAAGAATAAGCAGCTTATTTATTACTTCAGATAAGTATTATTCATATTGGGATTCAAGGATAACCACTTTGAGTGTTGGTGGAAAACAAAACAAATTTTTCATAATTTGCCTGGGTAATTATTATACATATATTGAAAATAAAACTCATGCTCTAACCAGTTTGATATTTATCCTGAATCAGACTTGACCAAAAGAGATTTATGTATCTTTATCATTTTATATTGAATTCTGACTGAATTTCTTTTACAATGGCTTTGTTGGTTTTCACCCAACAAGGTTCTAAGATAGAGCCATGTTCAACTTCATATCATAGTTGCATTTCAGGATGTTGTTGAGGACATTGGACAATACATATGAGGACCCACAAGAGAAATGTCCCCAGGCTTTAGTACCAGCAAAAGATGCATTTCTTCTGAGTTAATTAATTACCTCATGGTGTCATTGAGATTATTATGCTTCATGTGCTCTCACCACTGAAAGTTCAGAACCAGATTTTGACCCTAATTTATAAATGTGTGGAGGAGCTTTTGTTTCATTACAATCCTTATTTGCTCTTTGATTTCTATTTTCCATTTGCTACAACTTCTTTACTTCTTTTATCTTATGCCATTAAACAATACTATTAACTTCCTCAAATTCTCTTTTGCAATTATTTAGGAAAAGAAGAAAGAAAGAAGGAAAGGAAGGAAGTGAGGGAGGGTGGAAGGAAGGGAGGAAGAGAGGGAGGGAGGGAGGAAGGAAGGGAAGAAAGAAAAAAGAAATCTTTGGAACATTAAGTCTAGTTTGGCTTACTATTCTTTATAAAAATATGGATAAAGTGCATGGTGTTATCAGAAAAATCACATAAATAATTGGAGGAATTAAAAATTATTAGAAAGTATAAGAGAAAGCATAAGAGAAAACTAATAAACAACTTACTTTCTTCCTTTCAACACATAGGAGTTTTGAGGAGTCCACTAGTCCTTTTTATGCTGTGTCTATGACCTTGGAAGTACAAGGAGAGGAAATCATGAGTGACGGGTCACTGATGACAGTGAATAAAATTTGAATGTAGCTGAAGACTTTTGAGCCAAGAGCAAAAGGTCCCAAGAAACAAAGCAGAGTTTTTTACCTGGCTCTTAACACTGGGTAGAGGCTGATATAGCTGGATAGTGGGGATACAAAATGAGGAAGTTTTTCACAAGACTGTAAAGGAAGAATGATATTGTGAGAAGAATTCTGATTTGTCTGCTTTTGTTTCCCCTCCCCTGCATTTGCTGAGACACTGGGAACTTGAGTTTGGAGTAGTGAGTTCCAAAAAAAAATGCTAAATGGGGTGCTAGGTCCTAGAGGAGACTCAAGGCTGCCTCTCAGGACAAAGGGAGTGAGAATACTCTATGAAAAAAAGAAAGATATGGGGGAATTTTCTGACCTTATAAACCCAAATAGAAATATTCTCAAGGAAGACTAGTGGTGGGGTAGGGAGAGCAAATACCAGAAAAGAGAGGAAAGTGTATGTGATATAAGAAGGAGAGAATTTATAGATCAAAGTGGTTGAAATTCTGACAAGTGACCAAAGAGGTGAGGTGTCCAAGACATGGACACAATTAAGTGGCCTATGAGGTTTGGAATAAAACTTTATAGTGAACATATTATTGGTGCTAGGACTGTTGTGGGTTTGCAAATGTCAGAGAGGAGCTGATTAGTATCTGTGGCTAATCTCTGTTTCTTTCCTCCTGGCTCACATAAAACTAACACTAGTTTTGGGAGCCCTGATTTTATTAGTTTCCCTCCAGCACATTGGTGATCAGTGGCCTTGAGTGGGTCTAACTGCTGAAGAAAAGTTAGAAACTTGAATAAGAAAGATGTACCGGGCTTCCCTGGTGGCGCAGTGGTTGAGAGTCTGCCTGCCAATGCAGGGGACACGGGTTCGAGCCCTGGTCTGGGAAGATCCCACATGCCACGGAGCGGCTGGGCCCGTGAGCCACAATTGCTGAGCCTGCGCGTCTGGAGCCTGTGCTCCGCAACAAGAGAGGCCGCAATAGTGAGAGGCCTGCGCACCGCGATGAAGAGTGGCCCCCCTTGCCGCCACTGGAGAAAGCCCTCGCACAGAAACGAAGACCCAACACAGCCATGAATAGATAAATAAATAATAAATAAAATTTAAAAAAAAAAAAAAAAAAGAAAGATGTACCATTCATTTCTTACAGCATATGAAGAATGAGATAAGTCATTGTAATTTAGCAAACACTGTTCGGTGTTTACTCTATACAAATACCTAGGTTGGTTTCGAAGATTGACACTAAGGCAACAGTTTAAAAAAATTGTTAAAAATCCAAGCGTTAGAATTGTTTAAAGGGTCAATAGTATCTGAAAGAAAATCTTAGATCCCTTCATAAAATAATAAATGATAGGACTAATAATGAAATACTAGAACTACATCTGTCTTTGAGAAGCCTATTTCAGTGAGTCTCCATTATCTTTTTACTCCTTGGCTTTTGACTATCTTAGTTTGAGCTGCTGTAACAGAATATCATAGACTGGGTGGCTTATAAACAACGGAAATTTATTTCTCACCTTTCTGGAGGCTGGAAGTCTCTTGACTTCCGAACATACAGGGTGCCAGCATGGTCAGGTTCTGGTGAAAGCTTTCTTCCTTGTTTTCAGACGAAGGGCTTGCTGTACCCTCATATGAGGGAGAGAGAGAAATCATCTCTCTCCCAACTCTTCTTATAAGGGCACAAATCCCATATGAGGGATCCACCCTTAAGACCCAATTTCCTCCCAAAGGCCTCACCTCCAAGTACCATCCCACTGGGGATTTGGGCTACAACATACAAATTTGGGGGGAAAACAAACAGTCATAGTACTGAGAGCCTAACTGTTTTGAGTGAAAAAATTTTAAAGGTCACTGTAATTGAGGTTCACTTTAATATAACCTTCATCAAATCATTGCAATTCATATTTATTATAATAATATATAACATATTATGACATTGTATATTTATATAATTATATATTTTATATAATATAAAATAATAAAACATAAGACAAAAATAATACAATGTAAATATAATGAAATAATGAAATAGTATAATTAAATATTATGTATTTATATAAACATAGAGAGTATCTGCATCTAGAAATGTTCAACACTAAAATAGGGATAAGCTTAGAATACTTAGCAAGTGACAGAACTGGCAAGTGCGACAATACTGACTTACCATTTACTAGTGAGAAGGACTCAGGCTAAGGGTTTTGAAGGGAGGTGTACATGGGTGATGGAGAGAGGGGCAAGTGGGATAGATCCCCAATCCCCCCACACATATCCATGTACATATACATTACCCTTTCTCTTCTCCTTGACAAATTTGCCAACATTTTGACACCAGGACATTAGCAAGAGAAGAAGAGCAAATAACAAAATAGAATTAAAAGTGTTATGTAATAACTCTAAGCACATCTGTTCCAAATCAGTTTCTCAAAGATACATTTCATTAAAATCATAGGCTTTCCAGCCGTTGTCATTTAGTCACTGCCTCTCTGTCACTCTTCCACTGCTACCTCCTTGACAGGATTCTGACAAGATCCAAAAGGTCAGTTAATTTCTTTGCTACTTTTTTCCATTAATGGTTTATTAACTAGGCAAGGCTAAATATATTCTTTTCAATTGTGTCTGTAACCAAAACTTGCTCTGCAGAATGGTAAATTTCCTTCTAATTCCTTTTTCAAACTATCAAGTATCTTCTCCTGGCCAGTCTCAGAAAAAATATGCATACTGATATTTTCAGACACTTTTAAACATGGTTTTGGTTTCATTAACTACACTCAACTGGATAAATTCTTCTTTTTCTGATAAAATCAGCATTCTTTCCAAAGTTCTCTTGACTTTATTTGTAAATGTTATCTTTTTCATTTTTCCTTCCAGGTGGTTTTTGTTTGTCTGTTTTTTCTTTCTCTCAGAGCCTGATTTAGAATCTCTCTCTTATTGTTAATTATACTCTGTAGAAGTCACTAAAATATCTCTCTCAGTTAACACCCAATTAACTGAACGACTTGAGAGGTAAACTCCCTCCGAAGTATAATCAACATATTCAAGGCTCAGTATCTTCATTCTGCCTGTCCTACAGTGTTTCTCTCACCTTAGAGCCAAAATAGATTTCCCTGCAGTATAGTTCTAGGAGGACCTACTGTTCTTATGGCCTCAGTGAGGGCCTTCCCTATTATCGAGAGGGGGGCCACTTGCTATCAACATATTCTTTTAGAAAAAGAGATTTTTAAAATATGGGATCCATGGAACCTCATGTGTATACAATGTCCCTTATTGTAACTATGAATCCATTGTTAGTGTATGCTAGATGTGGGTTTAAGTGTCTATTTCCACAGAGAGTATCCATAGTTTTTTATCAAATTCTCAGTGAATCTATAGTCTTAAAAATATTAAATACTCTAAAAGGATACACAGTTATTGTATTTACTATTTAATGGATGGCATATGGTAACGTGTAAGTACCAACTTTTCAGCAAAGTAGTCAATGAAATTCATAGGTAGTTTAGATTTCTGTGTACCACAACCATGCCTTCTTTCCTTATTTTAGTTAAAAATGGCTAATACTTTACTTGCCTTCCAGAATGTTGGTTGGGAGTTCATGCCAATATATACACACAGCGACATTCACATGCACACACATGTTACCTGAAGATTTGGACCAACACTACTGATAGCCTGCCACCTACAGGCATACACTTCGTCCATGTTTCTACACACATCATTTTATAATTTCAAAAAATTCTGTGGTAAAAAGATATCTTATTCAAGCTAAAATGAGTTTTTGTTTCTGTATTTCTGATTATACATTCTTTGTTCTTATATATGCTTTTTGTTTATTTTGGTTTTTCTTTGGTTTTCTTTTGTTTCAAAGGACTTCATTTTACTCAATGAATCCATATAGCTAACAAGCAATATTTAGCAAACTTTTGTACTAAAAGGCATAAACAGACTTTGAGCTAGAAGAAAATGAAAAAAAAAGGACAAATTAATACAGACAGTTTGATAATGTTATATTTTTGGACAAATTGCACGTGTCCAAAATGAAGTTGCTGGGGAAGCAGGTTTGATTTATTTGGGTGAAGCCATGGGTTTACACGTATGACCAATGGTGTTCTCATGATAACAAAATTTCCTGCCAGATTAAAAAACCCAAACGCTCTTGCTTATTGAAAACAGCTGATTGGTTACTGACTATAAGTGTCCCTAAATGTTCTAGATTTCATAATTAGCCACAAAAAAACTCTCATTTTATTTCCTGCCATTTTATGTACTAAATGTTAGTGTAACTAACTTTTGGGTATCCAATTGTATCTTTCCTGTTTGCTTGATAAGTAGGAGTCCAAAAAGAATATCAAGGAACATTCACCTTTGCTTTGTAGTTCAGTGGCTACCAGAGTCAATGGAGAATTACTCTGATGGTGGACTCAACACATGTTTAGAGCAATAGAAACAGGGCAACAAATAGGGCAGAGAAAGGGAGAGAGAGGGAGAAGGAAAAACAAAGCGTCAGGGAACTTATTTCAGAATATATAGATATTTGTGTCATTTCAAAATGAAAACTGTTTATTACATATGGTTGTGGGTTTGGCGGAGGGTGTATCATGATATATTTACCGCTAGGGCTTCTAAGGCTCTCCCTTTGCCTTAGATAGAATCTATCCATATTCAGATATTTCTTCTTAGAATGAAACTAATTCTTTTTATTTAACCAGATGTTTTTACTTTTAAAGTTATATGAGATGATTTATACTAGAGATACATGGGAAAATGAATTTATTCAGCAGTTAAATTAGATATAGCAGAGTATACGTAAAACTACACTGCTTGAGTTTAATTTTTTGACAACCCACCCATTTTCACTGAGGCTTGGCTTTCATTATTCTAACAAGACTTTCTTAACTGAGTTTCACTGCTTTTCCTCTTAATCCATTGTCATCATCTCCTGCTCTCCTATGGTGTTACAAAGGGGTCTCTCACACTTCTCATCTCCCTGTTTCAAAGAACCTCATAGGATTTGCCAGAATCTGAGATAGGGTGGAATGGCAGCATGAAAATATCCTTTGGTAATGATTCACCTTCCAAGCCACACCTATCCTGGTTGGGGAAACCACTACTGCTCACTCAACATCCCATGTCCTATTATTGGTACCTAGTATGAAGACTTTATAGTCCTTGTTGCAAATCCATGGACACGGACATCTTTCCTCTCCTCTGAACACTTGCTCTCTTGCATCTTCTTTGTCTTGGAACCCACATTGAGAACGTTCCCTTTTATCCTAAGCTGTTGTGCTACCTCAACCTGCTTCCTCAGCTGCTACAGCCACTGTCTGGCTTTTGTGCTCTAGGTCTGCAAATACCTCTTTCTATTTCATGCTGCTGCTCTATTAAAGAGCTCTTTCTACAACCAGTCATTGGTGCTGTTGGCCTCCGTTGGGGACACACTCTCTGTTAATTAATTAATTAATGACTGAGCACCTATGATATGCAAGGGGGTGCTATGATGGGTGCCAAGGATAATAGACATGGCAGACACACTCCCTGCCCTTGTGAAGTTTTCAGTCTGGCAGAGCTAATAGTATTCTGAGGACCTCTTTGTTTTCATCAGGACATATCTTTATTTAAGACTGAACTGCATTCTTCTTGGGAAACTCTCAACTCTTGGTCTTTCTCCTAGGCAAAAAATCAGACATACATTTTTGATGTTTTCTGTTGCTTTTTATCAACCAAATACTGTACATGCTTTGAAATAAAAAAATGCCTCCAGTGTAATTAGAGCCCTGGTACCATATTACCATGATAGAATTTTAAATGTGAAAACAGCGACCTGCCTTGTGTTTTTACCCAAATTATTAATTGGGAGTGACTTCTCCATTCAGTTCTCATGCTACCAAATAGGTCTGTAGTGTGGGCAACCCTATGGGGCAATCAGCTAAGCAATAATAATGTGATTAACCAATAATCAGTACCCTTGATTGTTTATTCTCTTATTCTTATTACCAATTACTATAGACTACAGATTTTACCTAATAAACATTTCTCACATTCATTACTTCCCTTCCATTCTTGATCCCCAAGTTCAGGCCTCTGCTGACAGCCATCCCTTTGAGGGCTAAACGCTCTTTTAGCCCTCAAAATCACTGTCCTCATACCCACTATCCACATTGTAAATGCAATTTAAATCACAGTATTTCACACATAGAATTCTTCAGTAAGTCCTCCCATTGCCTACATGACTAAGTTCAAGCTGCCTAACACAGCCCGTGATCCTGCACTATGTTCCTCACTCATATCTGTCTCTTCTGGTCCATGCCCCCAGACAAAAAACCCCAGGAACATACATGCCTGTCGTCAAGGTTAGGTTTATTAGTGCTACAGCAAGGAAAACCATACACCATGGGAAACAGTGGGACAGTAGGAGGGTGAGAGAAGAGACTGGATAAGTTATTTGGGGGAGGCTTTAAGAAAGCAGGAGGTTTGCTCTATTTTGGGTGCTGGCAGGAAGCAGGCTAAATATAGCATTGTATATTTTAGTGATGTTTTTTAGTCTAGGAGTCAGAGGAAATGGAAAGGTGCTAAAGGAGTGATTAGTTAAGAAGCAGCGGTCATTCATGTTAGCTAGGAAAGGATTCTGTTGGGTCATTTTTGTGGTTTCCCCTGTCCTTGCTTTTGTGTCTACTCTGACATGATTACAGCATTGTCCTGTTTTTGTCTCACTCCATCACGTCAGAGTGCGCCTGTCTGTTGCTGGTGTTCTGTGAACTGTTTGGAATGAAGTAGGGAACACCGTGGACTGCTTGTTGTCGCCACGACAGTGTGCAGTTAACACTGGCAGAGGCTGCTTTTTCCTTCTCATTTCTCACTGCACTCTGCTTCCCACGCTACGTGCCCTGAACTTCTTAAAATGTGCTGCCATTCTCAGATGTTTCTAACTTCTATGACTTTTCTCATATTGTCCCCTCTACCTGCAATCCTTACCCACCCCACCTTTGCTTGGCCAAACTCTACTCATTTTTTTAATGGACTTTCTAAAAGAACAGTTTTAGATTTACAGGAAAGTTGAAAAGATAGTACAGACAGGTCCCATATAGCCCTCTCTCCTAGTTTTTTTCTATTAACATCTTGCATTAGTATGGTACTTCTGTTATAATTAAGAAACTAATACTGATAAATAAAGTTCATGGTTTCTTTATGTCTTTTCATAGCTTAATAGGTTTCCTTTACTGCTGAATAGTATTCCATTGTCTGGATGAGCCACAGTTCATTTATCCATTCACTTATTAGAAGACATATTAGTTGTTATCAGTTTTTGTGAGACAATGAATAAAACTGATATTTTCAAAACCCATTTTAGGAATACTCTTAGGTTGATTGAGAAAATTCTCTGTTTCCATAGTGTCATTATCATTACAAGTATCACATTCTATTGTAACTATTTGCTTATGATTCTTTTTCCTTTACAATCAACTGTAAGCCTCTCGGAGACTTAGACTGTAACTAATACGTCTTTACATCCCTAGCTCCTAAACTGGGTCTCAGTGAGTATTTTTTGTGGAATGAATTTCCCAGAGAGTGTATACAATAACTTATATTTACATACATTATCTCATTTAACATTACATACACACTCATAAGTAGGTTGACTCTATCACCCCAAATAAATTAATTTTCTGAATGCTTTTATTTTAATGGTTACCATATTCAGAATTTTAAATATGAGCCTTATTTTGTAACTTTAGTCTACTGTTTAAAAGAAAATGATATATGAAAGCTTTTAAAATTATTGGAAAAATCTACTTTAGCCTCTCTTCATCTGGATCATTTGAAATAATATAAAATAAACACATACATATCAATGGAATTGGAGGTTTCCTTCCATTTGAAAAATAGGTATTCATTTGGCTTTTTTATCCTAAAAAATAATTTTTTGATTGAGCTTTTCATGTTACTTCCAGAGAATATTAACCCCTTATGTAATAGACAGTTGTGAAATATCATTGAAGATTCTTGTCAGAAAAACAAACATGCAATTCTTTCTTTTTAACTTAGTTCAGTTTAAATTATAAGTCATCTGTCAGATGTAATAAACCATGTGATGCTTTTAAAGTCCTAGATTTAGAGAGTGAAGTCAAGAACTTATTTATTATTGAACAAAGAGAAGCATTCAGCATTTCAAAAAAAAATTCTAAATTATCAAGATGCACACTTAAAGTAATTTACATAATCATTTGTATATCAAGTCCTTCTGTTTTACTGAGAACATTTAAAATTCTTGTGATACATCTCATTAATAATGTAAAGATAAGACACTAACTACAGTCAATTCTCATTATTTGCAATAGTTATGTTTTGCTCGGTCACTGCAAACGCTGAATGTAATGAATACTGAACCATTGTTCCTGGGGAAAGACAGGGTTAGTGTCCAGCAATCCTCTGGTCACAACATTTTCAACAACTCATTAATACATTATCTTATTTGACGTGTGCCTCTGTTTTCAGATATTTAATACATGTTATTGACTCATTAACATTGAACTCAGGACTGACAACTTTTAACTCAGGTCTGAATGAACATCCTATCTAGCAGGCATATTTCTCTATAGGGCACAGAACAGCTTTCTTGTGTTCAGAGACACTAGACAGGACTTTAACAGTATGCTCAGGGGCCAGTTTAAACAGGGAAATCACCAACAGAAAGTACAAAAATACAAAAAACATGGCACTAAATAGACTGGGAAAAGGACACTTGTTTTCAGTTTTGAGAGCTGAACCAAGAAAAAAGCGTGTCTCCTTGTTTGACCTCAGCTGGAAATGTGTGTGTTGGGTGAAGCATATTATTTCCAGCTTTTCATATGTCCAAAAATGACTGGGAAATTGCCACGAGTATTGATTTGGGGGTTACAAGTAAATTTTAGTGAGTAGGCTAATTTACAAATACAAAATCTGTGAATAATGGGAAACAACTGTGCTAAATGTAAGAGACCCAGACAATTGCATATATGCTATTAAAGCTGATGTATAATGTTTTTATGCCTATTGGCAATAAAATGCCCAATACGAAATGTATGGTTTGCAAATCTAAAGAGCTGTTTCTTAAATATAGTATTTCCTATGTTTATTTAGAGAAGTGGAGGAAGCTCAGAATAATAACAAATTCTCTGTAAAGAATCTCAGTGAATAAATTATTAAGTATTGTCAATCAGTTAACTGTGAGAGGCAGAGTAGAAGTTATAAGAAAAAAAGTTTTTTTAAAAAACCCATTAAAGGGGGCTTCCCTGGTGGTGCAGTGGTTGAGAGTCTGCCTGCCAATGCAGGGGACACGGGTTTGAGCCCTGGTCTGGGAAGATCCCACATGCCACGGAGCGACTAGGCCCGTGAGCCACAATTACTGAGCCTGCGCGTCTGGAGCCTGTGCTCCGCAACAAGAGAGGCCGCGATGGTGAGAGGCCCGCGCACCGCGATGAAGAGTGGCCCCTGCTTGCCACAACTGGAGAGGGCCCTCGCACAGAAGCGAGGACCCAACACAGCCATAAATAAATTAATTAATTAATTAAAAAATTAAAAAATAAAAAAAAATAAAAATAAAAGAAGAACATTTAAATAACCAAAAAAATCTTTAAAAAAAAATAAAAACCCATTAAGGAATAGATCTATTTGAAGACCAATGTCTCATGGTAAAAAAATCAACAGTGGAAAATCCTGACAAATTAATTGCTAAATCATATCACATGGACTCTATGTATTGTAAGAATTCAGATCAATGAAGCAAGAGAAATCAGAGAGGGTTTGGAGAGAATGGCTTGAGCTGGATAATAGGGGATAGAAGGATCTGAATGGATGGAAACTGTGGAAAGAGAGGGCTTTCAAGGTCCAGGAATAATGGGAGAAATAAGGCAGAGGCTTGGAGGTCATGCACAAGTGTATGTATAGTGAAGAGAATGAGACTAAAGAATTTGTTTGTGAGACCAAAACTAATAGGTTAGATGCGGAGGAGGCTGCAAAACCAGATTCTGGCAAACCTTAAAGTCAGCCAGAGGAATTTCAACTGCACTCAGTAATAATAACAGTAGGTAAAATCCCTTGGGTGCTCCATGCCAGGAAAAAACTAAAAACTTCACATGCATCATCTCAGTTTTTTCTTCACAATAATCCTATGTGGATGAATATTATTATTTTTCTTATTTTACAGGTGAGGGAACTGAAGTTCAGTGAGGAATAGGAAGGAAAAGTGCCTAGAAGAAGGTGAGGCTAATGTAAAATTTAGATTTAATCACTGAATATATATTAAATAGGAAAAGTTGAACCTCTCTTAAGCTGACTAAGGGAAGAATGGTTTAACCAGAGCAGCCTCTAGCCTAGAGCTAATTATTCCCAGATATTGAGAAACTACCTTTTGAGAACTCCACCTAATACCTCAGGAATTATGTAATTTTCCAGTCTAGCTAGTACCCAGAGGTAAGGAAAGAACCATGTGAGGTAACTGAAGAGGACAGTACTTGAAGGACTGGGGTTAACTAGCTCTAGACTAGTTACTGCGTGAAGCCCACCCAACAAATCATAAAAGCAAGACCAGGGAGGGTCAAACTGTCTCGAAGCAACTTAGCTACATCCCAGAACAAAGCTTCAGAATATTTATAAGAACACAAAAAATATCTAGCACCTAAGAATGTGGAATTCATAATTCCTGGTTTCCAGTCAAAGATTACCAGGCATACAAAGCAACAGGAAAATATGAGCCATAGTGAGAAGAATAATCAATCAACTGGAACCCACTCAAAATGGTCACAGCTGTTTGAATTGGCAGACAACACATATATACACCACCAAATGTAAAATAGATAGCTAGTGGGAAGCAGCCGCATAGCACAGGGAGATCAGCTCAGTGCTTTGTGACCACCTAGAGGGGTGGGATAGGGAGGGTGGGAGGGAGGGAGACGCAAGAGGGAAGAGATATGGGGATATATGTATACTTATAGCTGATTCACTTTGTTGTACAACAGAAACTAACACAGCATTGTGAAGCAATTATACTCCAATGAAGATGTACTAAAAAAAAAACTAAAAAAAACAAAAAAGACAATTGAGGTCCATTTTTTAGATAAACAAGGTCCTACCGTATAACACAGGGAACTCTATTCACTATCTTGTAATAAGTCAGAATGGAAAAGAATATGAAAAAGAATGTGTATATATATATATATATATATATATATATATATATATATATATATATATACACACACACACATATCTGTATCTATCTGAGTCACTGCTGTACAGCAGAAACTAACACAACATTGTAAATCAACTATACTTCAATAAATATTTTTTAAAAAGAAAAAAAATATTTTAGCTGGCAGCTATATAAAACATAGAAGTGAAGTGGAGTAAACTGACTCTAAAAGACAATTTTTGAAAAATAAGGTAATTAGTTCTTGGAATAGAGCCTCCTTATTATTAGAAAATAATATGATCAGATGGGGCTTCCCTGGTGGCGCAGTGGTTGAGAATCTGCCTGCCAATGCAGGGGACACGGGTTCGAGCCCTGGTCTGGGAGGATCCCACATGCCGCAGAGCAACTGGGCCCGTGAGCCACAACTACTGAGCCTGCGCGTCTGGAGCCTGTGCTCCGCAACGAGAGGCCGCGATAGTGAGAGGCCCGCGCACCGCGATGAAGAGTGGCCCCCGCTTGCCGCAACTAGAGAAAGCCCTCGCACAGAAACGAAGACCCAACATAGCCAAAAATAAAAAATAATAAATAAATAATAATAAATAAATTAAAAAAAAAAAACTTCCACCATTTAAAAAAAAATATGATCAGATGGATTAGAAATCAAAATTAAGTTGGGAAAGTCCAAAGAAATTCTTATGGTATTATGTAGGAAAGACAAAAATATTATTGTAGGGAAAGTATCAGATTTGGAGTCATTCCAAATCAGTTTCAGTCTCTGTCATTTACTACTTTTGTGATCTTGGACAAAATATTAATGGTTATGAGTTTCAGTTTCCTTACCTGTAACATAGGGTTAATAATAACTATGTCACATGGATATGCAAGTGTTTTAAATCATTGACATACTACCTATTACATATATGCATATGTACACATATACCTTTAAATTATATATTTTACACATGCACACATACACACACATATATGTATATTCCATAACAGTCTGACATGTCATGGGCCAATAAACATAGCAAGTGAGTTTACCTGGCTAAGTCATGAAATATTAAAAGAGCTGAGCATAACTTTTTTCACTGGCCTGAAAAGCCTGTTATTTAGATATATCTTATAAAGTTTATATTATTAAGCAACAAAACTCTTTCAGACTTTTGTTCAGGGTATGTGATGAATGTAAGGGCATTAAAAATCAAAGGAGAGTGAGGAGAATTTTCAATCTACAGCTTACAAATAATAGTGGGTTCAGGGACGCCAACACAGTTGTCCAAGTCAGAAAAAGAACTACTGTGAACCTCTGCAGGCTGTCAGGATTATGACAATGGAAAACTTCAGAAAAGTATTAATGAATGGGGAAAGGGAGGAATAAGCTTTGTTCATTTTAGTGGTAAGGTTATAGTGGGTCACTTGGAGTCTGAAGAAATATGATTAAAAAGAGTGAAAGAGCAATTTATGGAAGCTTGGATTATAAATTTCTGCTATCCTTTCAGTTTTTGAGTTCTAAAGCAACCTAGGAAGAGCTTAGCTCTTGGAGATGGATGGGTAGGGCAGACCTTATTGGGTACACTCACTGCTGCATTTAAAATTCTGTATAAAAAGAGGCATTTTTACAGAGTGAGTTTATAGTTTTCCAGTCTCTAGTGGATTTGTAAAAACATACCACTGAACATTTTTGGTAGGATAGATTGGCTGTTTAAATACATCACTGGGATAAATCAGTATTCTCTTCTGACCAGTGATTTTATTTTCTCCATATTATGAATATAATTTTAATGATATACTCAAAACAAAGATTAACGAAGAGACGTAATAAATGTTATAGACATCTCAAAATTTTCCAATGATTTGGATTTTTACTACATATAGATGTGATTAAATAACAAAATTCAAAGGTAAACCAAGTGTCTTATAATCAGAAAAAATGAAAAATTATACATGCTGCTACACTGGATAGAGTGCTGGCTACTTTTAAGAAGTTACTTCTTTATTGATATCAGCCTGCCTGCTTCTCTCTCTCTCTCTCTCTCTCTCTCTCTCTCTCTCTCTCTCTCTCTCTCTCTATATATATATATATATATGTGTGTGTGTGTGTGTGTGTGTGTGTGTGTGTGTGTAAAAGAATTGGAGCAAGAAAGCCAAGATTGATTGGACATGTCTCTGCCATATTTTGGATCTTGGTATTATTAATATTACTGAAGGAGGGTCTGGATCCTGTAGCTTGACTTTTCATGCTGATCTTGATTTATTAAATTTAAGTAAAAATATAGGCTGATACGAAGCAAGAAAATGAAAGCTTAGCTGAATCTTGAAATCTCTCTTCATCTTTGGATCTGTTCTGAGGTTCCTCAGAATTTTCTATGAAGATTTATTTATTTATTTTTGGTTTTTACTTTTATAGTAATATAAAAGAATATTGTAAGCATTCTGAATCCCCAGGATAAGCACTTTGCAACTGAGTACTGCCATGTGATTTTAGGGCTGTACTTGTGATTGTCTTTTTTGTTGCATATTGGGAATAAGGAACTACTGAAGACACAGTATCTAAGATTCAATATGTTGCTGCTTCAGCTGGAATCTTCACATGCTTGAGGGTCTATTACAGTATTTTGGCAAGCAGTGTTCTCAGTTTATTTACTACACACACATACATATACACACACACACACACCTTCATGGTCAGGAGCTTTGTTAGCTACTTTATGAAAGTGGATATCAAAACACAATTGACTCTGGGACCAAGTTAAACATGGCTCCCATTCTTCCTTTCCTAACTTCTGCACATCCACTCAGGGGAGAAAAGCAAAATGTACCACATGATGGCTAGGAATGCTGACAAGAATCCCCCCTGCCCCAACATGCACACAGAAGTTTTCAAAATCAAAGCATCGTAACATCTATTTTTTTTAATTAAAATGGGCAGTTCTACATATATTTTTTCATATTCTTTTCCATTATGGTTCATCACAGGGTATTGAATATAGTTCCCTGTGCTACACAGTGAGACCTTTTTGTTTATCCATCCTATATATAATAGTTTATAGCGGCTAATCCCAAACTCCCAACCCTTCCCTCCCCCACCCCCATGTAAAACTGAGTCACTTTGCTGAAATTAACACAGCAGAAATTAACACATTGTAAATCAAGTGTACTTCAATATAATTTTTTTAATTAAAAAAAATTAAAAAATAAAATGGGCAGTGAGATAAGTAAGACAATGATGGCATTTTGCATGGATAAAAAAGTAAGTCACTCCCAGAAATAAAGGGTAAAGCAATGACTTCAGTGACATCTATCTGAGTTCCTAGCACATGCTTATTTCCCTTGGTATGTGAAAGATATATAACATTTCTCGCTGCATCGTTCATATCTTGAAATGTCTGATTTAATGTGCTTTTTAGTCAATGTATGACATTTAATGAATATGAGTTGGACTTCTTAACTCAGAAGAATATATTATACCTTAAGATTTACAATCCAAATACCTAAAATAGAAGAAATGCCATGACTTGTGTGTCTCCAAATATATCTAGTTCCATGGTGAATCTAAGCATTAAATGAAGAAAAAATATATATATATTTATATGCTAATTATGCTCAAAATATCCTAATTTTGTGCAAATCCTCAATACTGATTGCTCCCTACTCTCCCCACCCCCAATTCCCTCTGGTGCATACAACTCTCCTGGGTGATAATTATGATCAGGAGAGTAATTTTAATAAGCTTCTGATACTGATTACATACCAACTGGCACAGATCATAAGGACACTGTATTTCTGTGAGTTACTAATCTACATTTCCTTCTAAGCATTGGTGTTGGTAGGTAAAATTTGCTACATACAATGGACATACAGCTACATAATTAATTATCTACACTGACCTTGACCACAGTGAGTAAGAGAAACAACAAGCTGTTCCATACCAAGGGACTCTAGCAGATAAGCTAAACCTAACCCCCTAATCTTTCATAAATGATGCAAATTAATACCCTCATATCCTCACTCTTTTCCTGTGGCTCAATCCATCTCAGACTTCTCTCCAGATCTTCCCCATAGTAGGGCTAGGCAGCATGTGATTCCATCTCTAAATACTATTTATTTCATTTGTATGTGGTTTTCCTTGTAACAATATTACAGTTGACCCTCGAACAACATGGGTTTGAACTGTGCGGGTCCACTTATACATGGAATTTTTCAATAAACACATACTACAGGACTGCACAGGAGGACCCACTGTAAAGAGATACTTGGATTTTTGACTGTGTGGGAGCTTGGCAACCCTAATCCCCGAGTTGTTCAAGGGTCATCTGTATTATATGGTGAGGATCCTATTGCCTATCTGAAATCTAAATTATGCTTACCCAAACCGCCACTGCGTTCTGATCTCACCATGATGCAATAACGTACAATCTCTGCAGTTCTGCATTGTTATTTTGTTTGTTTCTTTATAAGGGCTTGGTGACTTCTATACATTTTCCTGATTTCATGTATTATTTAATATATGTTTTTTCTGCTAATTAACATTTTCTGCTAATTAACTTTTTCCCCACACTAATAATATAAATTCCCCTTGCGATCATTCCATCTTTAATGGTGCCAACTATATTAAGTCAAGTTATTGTGAAACATTTTAAATGACTTTTATCTAATTCATGTTATACGCATATCTATAGAAACAGCTGATGTCACCTCAGAAATGAGAAATAAAGTTGTTTAGGTAACACATTAGAGTTCAGGCTGACTAATCTGCATTTATAGTATGTGTTATGTAAATAGTATATGCAGATAAACTGGGGCACCAGAGTGATTTAGCACATTTCATCATTGTTACAAGGACTGCAGAAACGTTAGATATAAATTGTACTATGTGTTTATTTGAACCATAAGCGTAGTATTGTTTCAGTGTCAGTGTTAGAAAGTATAGAACTATTTCCGTTCACTTATTTATTTGTTAAGTTTCTGCAGTATGAGGGCCAAAGAAAAATGATGAGAATTCAGTGATATATAAGACAAAGTCCTGTTCCTCAAGAAGATCGGTTTAATGGGCAACTGAAACTACATACATTCTCAATTATTAAAATAAGGTTTTTTAATTCTGTTAATTTAAAAACCAGTGTTTATCTTAAAAAATCAGGTATACACTTATGGTTATAGTTATCTTTTTCCCTCTTTAAAAAAAGCTGTTAACTCAATTATATTTTTTTAGTTGATTATATTTTAGAATCAAGGAAATACTTTATTCCTACTTGCCATAAACAAAGCACTTTGACATACAGTATTTCTTTAGAAGCTACGGTGAAAAGAGTACAGGCTTTGCAGCCAGTGGTTATCAGTTTGAGACCCAGCTCTCCTGCTCACTTCCAAAGTCTGAAGTATCCCATCTAAACTTTCTGATCCCTGACTTCCCCTTGTTGTAAAAATGAGCATAACTGTTTATTAGCGGTTATAAGAAATAAATCTCATGAGTGTTTGTCACATAGGGTTTACTTAATGCATAGTAGGTGGCCTCATAATTGCTATTTCATCCTAACAAAATATCTTAAATTATATTATTGTATCATTTATGAATATAAAGAATAAGTAGAGGTCCAAAGTGGTTATAACTCTTAATTATGTTTTAAAAATCACACTAATTTATACTCTAAAATCATTTATCCTCAGGGCATATTTGATGGGACCTTGTGTTACGTGTAGAGTTATTATATTGGGGGAAAACAAGGTGCTAGATAGCATTTTTAAAAAGGACAGGAATTCTTCAGCAAGATTACAATCTAGACAGAAGAATAAGTTGTAGGCACAAAAAATGTTTGTGAGGATGTGAAATGATGAGGTCATAGGGTGAAGTGAAATAGTTGATATGCACAAAGTTAACAGGATGGATAGTATGAGCTTAATGAAGTCAGAAGTTAAAGAGTGAAGTGGAGACCAGATCTCTGTCAGCACCCTAGTGTTTGAAATGGGCCTTTCACGTTTGCATAGAGCTCCAGTGTATCATGAGCCAGAACTGCAGAAGAGCACATGGGCTTAGAAGGCAGAGAGCCCTGTGTTGAAGCCTGGTTTAACCAAGTATTAACTGTATGATTCTAAGCAGATTGCTACACTTTTGGGGGCCTGTCTTCTCATTTATACAGTGCATACAATAATACAATAATAGTTCAATACTATCTATTGAAGCTATTATGAAAATTAAATGAGTTAATGCATGTGAAGTTCTGAACACTGTGTCTGGCACACAATATGCCTTCAAAAAATTGTGATTCTGACTCTAGTGAAGAATCACAGAAACAGTTAGTTTGAACAAAGTCACAGGTCAGAAAGTATAAAATGTGTACAAAAATGAAAGCAAAAGCATAGATAATTTTGGCTCAAGTTGAGTGTTATAAATATTAAGTAGTATATTATTTTGGGGTCAGATTGTAGTAAGCTTTGAAGGCTGGAAATTTAGACTTTACGTGGTAGTCAAGAATGATCTTTTAAAAGTTTTAGTAAGCATGTGATTAGATCAACCAAGCATTTATGTAATCATTGAAAAACAAACTTCAGGGACACAATTATGAACAGAATAGGAAGAAGGTTACAAAAGAGCCCCTGCTATACCTTAAGTTCCAAGTGAAATTTAAACTCACATATGAAAGAAAATGATTAACTGATCAAATAGAGCTGAAGGAGGGACCTGATATCTCTGCTATTCTTTGCATAAACTCTACTAGCTAATTAATTAAAATCTAAATTTCTAAAGAAGGAAAGATCATATTTTTACTAAAATATGTCACCAAAACTGACACCTGGTGAAAGGGACCGAGGTAGCAATGTTTAGAAGAGGAAGAAGCACAGGATGAGCCCAGGTCTGAGGATGCCTGCCTTGTTTCTACCAGTGACCATTTCAGTTACTGTGCAAAAACTTCTTACCTTTTCTGGACTCTACTGTCCACATTTGTAAAACAAGGAGAAAATTTAACCTGGTGATGTGAAAAGAGCCAAATATAATTTTAATGTTAAACAACTCCAACTCGATTAGGAAAATAATTTAAATATTCTTGAGATAATAAGTGTAAGTATAAGCTTGCTTTTATGAGAAATAAGAAAAATGTTCCCCCAAAGTAATTAATTTATCATTATGTAATTAGAACTCTGTGTTAGTCATATATATTTTGCTGAAATGTTTTCTGATAAAAGTTTATGAAGCTTTTTGGAGGTATGTGTGTGAGTTTGGATGTGTATGTGTGTTTGCACATGTATGTGTATGCATGTGGGTATTTGAGTATATGTGTGGTTGTGTGTACGTGTGTCTTGGGAGGGATATTGAGATACATTTAAGTGTTTTAATGTTCCTTTAGGTTTTGTCATTGCTTTCTCAAACCCTTCAGTATAAGACACACGTAATTCAGAATCATAAACCCCTGAAGTTTATTTAGTGTCCCTTTTAACTCAATCAGATATTTAAAAAACTGTGATTCATTTTCATAAAAGCTGCATATCATCTCATATGCTGTACCAAAATTTTATTAAATTGTGAATATCGCATTTGAGACCTGTTTATAAGAAGTGTCTTTTCTTCATTTCTGTTTAAGTTAGGGAAAAGGGGATGATTTTCTCATCTCTCTTTTCCCAGTGGCTACAGAGCCACATATTCTTTATTTAACATTTTTAGCACCTGTTTTTGTCAGGAATACATTTTATTCTTCTTCCATGGCTTTGGTTGTTTGAATGAAAAGTCCTGCAATGGAAAACAGAAACAAATGAAAAGCAAAAGACTCTTAAAATGATGTAGAGTCTATAACTAGCTTTGGGAAACAGATTACAATTGGTGGCATTATTATTCTTTATTTCTATTTCTTTTTATAATCCAGGGTGGAATGAAGTAGCAGTGTAATTTTCTTGCAGCAGTGTTGTTTGTCTCAGGGATTTGAAAAGTGAATACCAATATTTATCTCTTTGTTTTTTCCCCTACAATTATGGATGCCCAGCTAAAACATCTGATCTTGAGTTGGCAGGATTTCCTTAAACCAAAATGGTCAAATGTGTGGATTTTCGTAGCTTTATTATCAATGTGCTCCATCAGTGAAACTGTATTAAAGTTTAGAAGTTGTGTTAGAGATCAGCTACCCACCACTACTGATCCAGCTAACTGAAATTGTCAGAATTGAGGGGACGGTGAGATTAGGGAACAGGCCCAAATACGTCCAGCACTTCATTACTGAATACGAGTGTGCCATTTCTTTATCTGCAACCTTAAATATAAGCTGTCAGTGCAAGATCAACTTGGATCAACACTAAATATCAATAACTACTAAAAAAGAAGAAATTGTAAATTGAGAAAAAAATAAGGAATACAAGTAAAAATGCAACCTCCAAAAACATAATGGTGCCAGTAATAACTGTCCTGTTTGGGGGACTGTATTCTTTACTTCCAGTGATAAGAATAAGGAGGGTATTAGATGACCTTGAAAGAAGGAGATAACAGAACCCAATCATGCTGGAATCTGGTGGGAATTTTCAAGGGGAGACAGAAAACTGTATCATTGCAAAAAAAGGTCAGAGAAAGTACCTTACATATAGTACCATGCACACATATTGGCAGAGACCCATGTTGATGTTAAATATATTAGTGAAGTCTTTGAAATGTTTCTCATACAAAGAATCCAACTACTCCTTATGTAATAAGGCATGCTAGGGGAGGTTAAAATTTTAAAAAAAATTAAATTAAACTCTGAGTCAGAGTCAGAATATTCTTCACTTATGAGATGTAGAAATTATAAATGAAAAAGGTCTATTAGCTCTTCTAATATATCTTGTTTCTGACAGGAAAATGATACTCTTGGTTTTCCTTACTTCAAATCGAACCACTTACAAAATATATTATTACTGAAAAAATAAATTATCCCTATGACCATTAAGATATTCTTAAAATAGGATCTGGTCTTTAACAGAAAATTGTATTACCTTTCATCCTTACTAAGCACTTTATTTCTGTGCTTGATATGTATTTAAATTTCCACTGTGGACGGAAGCCATATTTTAAGATGGTTGGAAAAAACCCTTACCATTCTGTCAAGTAGCTAATGCAAATCTTGTGAAAGCTTAAACAGAAGTTTTGATAAAAGGACTATTTAAATACATTTGGGGTGAGTCGTTTTTGAGGGTAAAAAACCAAAAGGGATTGAAGGAATTTTTTTTTAGCTTACTTAGCTTACTTGTTTGTTGTTTATTCTTTTACCTCTTTCTCCAGCTCCATAATATCCACAGACTCTATTCTTCTCTAGTGCGATTCAATGGCATCTTGAATTTTCAGTCATCTTAGGAAGTCTTGGTCTTTTGTGACTGTGCTATGAAGAGTTAGATGTATACATGACATTTTGATAGGGCTCTTTTGACCTATGCAACTGCTTTGACAAAAGCATTTTGATGCTAGGAGATTTTTGACATGCCACTTTGGTGTGCAATTTTGACGCAGGGTTGTTTTTGACGTGGCTTAAAAAGACATTTAAGCCTTCAGCTTCTATTCTCATCAGCCTCACCCTATCACTGAACTGACCTCACCCTACAATGAGGATGAGGGACAAGGTGTGTTCTGTGCCAAGAGCAGGTGTTAGGATCTGGACTGAAGCCAAGGCAGAGGGCTAGAGACCCTCGGGACAAGGACCAATCCAGAGCAAACTTCACATAGCTAAGAATCAGTACTTCACCCCCTTGCACATATCACAATATCCATCACCTGTTACAAGAAACACATGTACATCTTCTCAGGACTCACCTGTATCCATGATTGTTTTATCTCAAAAAGTCTCTCATTTTGTTCCATGAACTTTAAGACCCATGGAAAAGTGGTATTTCAATCACAGTAGGATCACTATTCTATCCAAATGGCTGGGATATGCAGTTTTTTGTTACATTTCTATCAACTAGTTCTCACTGTACTAATTATGCATGATATTGTGAAACTTTTTTTTTTTTTTTTTAATTTATTTATGGCTGTGTTGGGTCTTCATTTCTGTGCGAGGGCTTTCTCTAGTTGTGGCAAGTGGGGGCCACTCTTCATCGTGGTGCGCAGGTCTTTCACTGTCGTGGCCTCTCTTGTTGCAGAGCACAGGCTCCAGATGCACAGGCTCAGTAGTTGTGGCTCACGGGCCTAGTTGCTCCGCGGTATGTGGGATCTTCCCAGACCAGGGCTCGAACCCGTGTCTCCTGCATTAGCAGGCAGATTCTCAACCACTGCACCACCAGGGAAGCCCTGTGAAACTTTTTTAAACTGACAATTTGGGAGACAAAAGTGATACCCACTTAGAGACTAACATATATCACTATATATATATATATATATATATACACACACACACACACATATATATATATGTGTGTATATATATATATATATATATATATATATATATATATATATACACACATATATATATATGTATATGCCTCATGGCATGCAGGATCTTAATTCCCTGACCAGGGATCCTCGAACCCATGCCCCCTGAAGTGGAAGCATGGAGTTCTAACCACTGGACCACCAGGGAAGTCCCATAACGTATACCTTTATTTTGTCTTGTTGTAAAGGTAGAATCCAATCATAAAAATTTGGAATAAGTTGTAAAGCAAAAGTTGTTGGTAATTGAGGAACAAGAAATGTGGTCTCAATCTGATGCTTTAACAAGGTCATTTCTTTCCCACTGTATTAAATTGACTATATCAAAATGGCTGTCAAAATGTATTCTGTTTCCAAACAAACAGAAAAATGATTGCTTTTAAAGAGTTGAGCATTAGAAGAGGTAAACACTGTTGAATGTCTTCATCTGTCCCATTTTTTCCCTACATTAGCTTTGTTAAATATGTGTCTAAGTTTTCATTGAGGTATGAAGACTGGCTGGCTCTTCTTTGCACTGAGATGCCATCAACAGCATCATGGTTCCAAAGGGAGTGCAACGTCTATGTGGCCAGTGCAGCAGATCTCTCCTTAGCAAAGGCCTGTCATATGACCTGATGAGATCCTTGAGGACCAATAGCTTCGGAACTGGAAGGAGACGGCCATCTTGCTTAATAATTTCCAGCCCCTATTTTTTATATCTGGCTGTGGAAGAGAGGTAAAATAGGAACTAGTTGAAAAGAGTTTGTGGAACAGGATATAGGTTACATAAACTGTAATGAATTCTTATTTCCCTTAGATGGGCTCAAGGCTTTGCCTCCTCCCAGGATGCTGGGGTGCCCCATGCTGTCAGTAAAGTCTACCTAGGATACGGAAGCCCAGTGTGAGTGTTTGGAGAGGGCTGTGAGGGGAAGACTTTGACAATAAGGTTTATGTTTTATTTTTAAAAACAAGTTACTAAATTATTCAGTAGCTGTACATGATTCCTTGGGTACGCCTTGATTATGGGTAGTAGAACCTAAAGTCATCATTTCTTCCTTGCAAATAATTAACATCTTCATGACTTTCCTTTTTCTTATTATTTTATTTGTTTTTAATTTTCCCTCATTAGCCAGAGGTGAAAATTAGGGATAGAAATAGAAAACAATTTTTATCTTAACTTGGCAAGATTGTCACAGAACACATAAAACACATCCACACATGCAGTTCACAATCAGACCCACTCCACCCTCATTCTGTGAGCTTGGCTCCCTGAATGTTGAAACATAGACTATGAAGGTAAGATGGCTAATTTGCTGACTGGCTTACTTTGTTTGGAAGTAATTGCATATAGGTGGGTTATAGCTTATTATTTTATAAACAGTTGAAGAAAACGTCCTAAAAGCAAGGAGAATGAGAGTCTCTAATATATGATGAGATGCCCTTTTTATCACCTGAAACACTGATTTAGCCCTCAAAACTGTGTTCAACTCTGAGATAAAAATGGTATTGAAGAAAGATCAAGTTATCTACGCTAGTGAATGTCTCAGTAAAAACAATCTAGATATAAGAAATATGGTTGTATTACTGAATCATTAATTTGTCTTTTTAGTCTGGAAATTTGATTCTCTGAAGGCCTTAGCCTATGTATTTATACAAGACTAGAACATCTATATACAAATGTCTATTCTTCCTTCCATTGGCATAAGGAAGTCAAGGTGGGGGATCAGTGGGAAACTCAGGGCAAGAGGAGGCCCTTAGCTGATGTCAGACACTGTGGTTTGTAAGTACTAACTGAGAGCAAGGGTAGAAGATGCACTTCTGGGTAAACTGTAGTCCTGTAGAACCAAGGGCATCTTCTTCTGGTCAGGTGAGAGATGGTACTTCCTTCACTTGAAGAAGTAGCAGCACACACAGAAAGTGATCATGCTAAAAACTACCCCAGAGACAAAGCATAGTACTTTCCTTTATTTATGGATTTAACTGAGTCTACCTGTGATTCTTAAATATAAGGTATACCGAGGTATTTCCCATTCTTCTTCATTCTAACTAATCAAAGCCACATAGTCAAGATTTGGTCCAACACTTACATTGTTACTACCCAACTATTTACAATTTTAGGACCACTAATTCCACAAAAGTTTGGTGGCTGTCTAAGGAGAATTTTATTATGTGTATAGGTGAGCTAATACAACCTGAAAAGAGATACTTGAGAATTTTCACTGGCAACACACTTTTCTCATTATGGAGAGTTCCTTTTATTTGTAGACTATTTTATAGTTGCCAAGTGTTCTCTGATATGCTTTTTAATTTTCACAGCCATCCCTTGAGGGAGGCAAACCGTAGCAGCTCTGGAAACAACTTGGTCAGAGAGTGGCTTTCACATACAATGCTTGAAATAAAGATGATGCAGTGCCCGTCTCCACCCTTCTCACTGCTGGATACAAATCCATGCAGCTTACAAAAAATCATGCCTGATTTCTTACAGATGTAACTAATGCTTATCATGAGAAGAGTGGGGGAACTGGAAGTGGGGATGACCCTTCCTTACCACTCTCATCTTACTGATGTTCCAAGAGGCAGAGCTGGGAGAGATTTGGAGGTGTTTGGGAATCAGAGCAATATCTGGAAAAGAAGTCTTGACCTCAAAAGCCCAGCAAAGTTTTGTTATTTTTCCTAATGTTTTTTTTTTTTTCTTTTTTTCTCTCTTCCCTTTGTGTCCACACTGCTCCCAGCTTAAGCACCCAACAAAGAGGCTGTTCCTCTGTCTTTATGAGGATAACGAGAGAACTGAGCTGCCCTTGAATGGGTGCCTCAACATTTTTATGTGCTATAATTTGAACACTCACTATAAAGCCACTCAAAATAGCTGCAGATGCCACAGGTTACTCATCTCTGCAACGCAATTTGAAAAGACTTACAGTTCAGTTTCTAAAATATTTATCTCACATAGATATGGTTTATAACACATGCCCCTTTTTTGTGCTTTAAGCCTTGTTTATTAGGAACTGTTTAAATTCTTTAAAAGAATTATTATTTAGAAAGAAATTGGAATAAGACATCTGAGAATATAGATTAAAAACTAGTGTTTTTCTGTAAATATATTTTGTATTCTATATGGCTTTACCTTATTTTTAAAATATAATATCAGTGTGCGGAACTCTATTTCACATTTCATAAAATGCTAGCTTGTGTCTTAATTCCTTTTAGAGCTCTGTGACCATGCTAATATATCTGACTGGGCCATAATAAAGTGTTTTTTTCTATATCAGATTGAAAGCTATGAAGTGCTTACAACCAGAAACTGAATTCAGAAAACCCATGGTTGTCATGGCAGCTGTGAAACCCCTTTGGTGTTTCACAATAAGTATTGATCAAAAAGACAAATACAAACTGTTCTCAAAATTTGGTGACCTTATTGTCCCAGGACATTTGAAAGTCCCTAATAGTAGAAATATCTACCTAAAAAAATTACACAAGCAAAATAATAGAAATGTGTTACTAAAAAAGAATAGATTTATTTCCTCTATATTAAATCTCTATAAAGATATCTGTTAATAATAAATATATTATTTTTTTCATGATTGGGGAAGGGAAGGACATTGTATCAGATTATGTACATGAACTAAATTGAGTATATTCCTGCAATTTCCAGATTTCCAACTTCAGAACACCATGCCTAGAGCCAGTTCACTAATTTTCAGTTATCACTTTTATACATTTCCTCCTACCAAAAAAAATGTGTAAAATGACATAATAGCAATGCTCTTTGAAGAAGTATCATTATCATTCTCATTTTGTATACCCTGGAACCAAGGCTAAGAGGGGTTAAGATGGATCTCTAAGTTTCTTTTTAAAGCTATATTTCTACAGATACATATATCTCTTTATAGAATCACTGAAATTAGGGTAAATACTTTAGGTAGCAAGATACTTTCCTCTGTATAACCTTGTTTCTTTATTTTAAGCAAACATATCAGTGGAATATATTTTAAATGACTTCAATATGAGTTTATGGGAAATTAAAAATAAGACACCACTCACAATTAACATACACATTTGTGATATTGCCCCAATGCATTTTATTCCCATGTATACTTCAAATTATGGTACCATTTTTCTTGTGTGAATAAAACAATCTAAAAGAAATATTGATCAACCAATTTAAGATATTATGGAATGGGAAACCTTTTTTTTTTCCAACCGTGAACCAAAAAATATACAGAGCCTTTGCTTGCTTCATACTTTAAGAAATTTTTTTTTTTTTAATTTGATGAAAGTTCATAATAATGCAGTTGACAAGAAAATTAGTTATTTCTGAGATATACATTTTAAGGTAATAACTAGGATTATGACTTATAGCATTAGTAAATCTTTATATACATTCTACTTAGGAATAACTGACTTCCATTAACCACTTTTCATTATAGTAGCTGTAGCTGTTATGATGCTATGTAAAATTTACAATGTCCTTTTTACGCAAATGACATTTCCACTTAATGTACCAAATTGTTTAGCTAATTTTTTTTTTAAACATCTTTATTGAAGTATGATTGCCTTACAATGGTGTGTTAGCTTCTGCTTTATAACAAAGTGAATCAGTTATACATATACAATATGTTCCCATTTCTCTTCCCTCTTGCATCTCCCTCCCTCCCACCCTCCCCATCCCACCCCTCTAGGTGGTCACAAAGCACCGAGCTGATCTCCCTGTGCTATGCGGCTGCTTCCCACTAGTTATCTATTTTACATTTGGTAGTGTATATATGTCCATGACACTCTCTTACCCTGTCACATCTCACCCCACCCCCTCCCCATATCCTCAAGTCCATTCTCTAGTAGGTCTGTGTCTTTATTCCCGTCTTGCCACTAGGTTCTTCATGGCCTTTTTTTTTTTTTTTTTCCCCTTAGATTCCGTATATATGTGTTAGCATACTGTATTTGTTTTTCTCTTTCTGACTTACTTCACTCTGTTTGACAGACTCTAACTCCATCCACCTCATTACAAATACCTCCATTTCATTTCTTTTTATGGCTGAGTAATATTCCATTGTATATATGTGCCACATCTTCTTTATCCATTCATCTGTCGATGGACATTTAGGTTGCTTCCATGTCCTGGCTATTGTAAATAGAGCTGCAATGAACATTTTGGTACATGACTCTTTCTGAACTATGGTTTTCTCAGGGTATATGCCCAGTAGTGGGATTGCTGGGTCGTATGGTAGTTCTATTTGTAGTTTTTTAAGGAACCTCCATACTGTTCTCCATAGTGGCTGTATCAATTTACATTCCCACCAACAGTGCAATAGTGTTCCCTTTCCTCCACACCCTCTCCAGCATTTATTGTTTCTAGATTTTTTGTTGATGGCCATTCTGACCGGTGTGAGATGATATCTCATTGTAGTTTTGATTTGCATTTCTCTAATGATTAATGATGTTGAGCATTCTTTCATGTGTCTGTAGGCCATCTGTATATCTTCATTGGAGAAATGTCTATTTAGGTCTTCTGCCCATTTTTGGATTGGGTTGTTCGTTTTTTTGTTATTGAGCTGCATGAGCTGCTTGTAAATCTTGGAGATTAATCCTTTGTCAGTTGCTTCATTTGCAAATATTTTCTCCCATTCTGATGGTTGTCTTTTGGTCTTGTTTATGGTTTCCTTTGCTGTGCAAAAGCTTTTAAGTTTCATTAGGTCCCATTTGTTTATTTGTGTTCTTATTTCCATTTCTCTGGGAGCTGGGTCAAAAAGAATCTTGCTGTGATGTATGTCATAGAGTGTTCTGCCTATGTTTTCCTCTAAGAGTTTGATAGTGTCTGCCCTTACACTTAGGTCTTTAATCCATTTTGAGTTTATTTTTGTGCATGGTGTCAGGGAGTGTTCTAATTTCATACTTTTACATGTACCTGTCCAATTTTCCCAGCACCACTTATTGAAGAGGCTGTCCTTTCTCCACTGTATATGCTTGCCTCCTTTATCAAAGATAATGTGACCATATGTGTGTGGGTTAATCTCTGGGCTTTCTATCCTGTTCCATTGATCTATATTTCTGTTTTTGTGCCAGTACCAAACTGTCTTGATTACTGAAGCTTTGTAATATAGTCTGAAGTCAGGGAGCCTGATTCCTCCAGCTCCATTTTTCGTTCTCAAGATCGCTTTGGCTATTCGGGGTCTTTTGTGTTTCCATACAAATTGTGAAATTTTTTGTTCTAGTTCTGTGAAAAATGCCAGTGGTAGTTTGACAGGGATTGCATTGAATCTGTAGATTGCTTTGGGTAGTAGAGTCATTTTCACAATGTTGATTCTTCCAATCCAGGAACATGGTATATCTCTCCATCTATTTGTATCATCTTTAATTTCTTTCATCAGTGTCTTATAATTTTCTGCATACAGGTCTTTTGTCTCCTTAGGTAGGTTTATTCCTAGATATTTTATTCTTTTTGTTGCAATGGTAAATGGGAGTGTTTTCTTAATTTCACTTTCAGATTTTTCATCATTAGTGTATAGAAATGCAAGAGATTTCTGTGCATTAATTTTGTATCCTGCTACTTTACCAAATTTATTGATTCGCTCTAGGAGTTTTCTGGTAGCATCTTTAGGATTCTCTATGTATAGTATCATGTCATCTGCAAACAGTGACAGCTTTACTTCTTCTTTTCCGATTTGGATTCCTTTTATTTCTTTGTCTTCTCTGATTGCTGTGGCTAGGACATCCAAAACTATGTTGAATAATAGTGGTGAGAGTGGGCAACCTTGTCTTGTTCCTGATCTTAGTGGACATGGTTTCAGTTTTTCACCATTGAGGACAATGTTGGCTGTGGGTTTGTCATATATAGCCTTTATTATGTTGAGGAAAGTTCCCTCTATGCCTACTTTCTGCAGGGCTTTTATCATAAATGGGTGTTGAATTTTGTCGAAAGCTTTCTCTGCATCTATTGAGATGATCATAGGTTTTTCTCCTTCAATTTGTTAATATGGTGTATCACATTGATTGATTTGCGTATATTGAAGAATCCTTGCATTCCTGGGATAAACCCCACTTGATCATGGTGTATGATCCTTTTAATGTGCTGTTGGATTCTGTTTGCTAGTATTTTGTTGAGGATTTTTGCATCTATGTTCATCAGTGATATTGGCCTGTAGTTTTCTTTCTTTGTGACATCTTTGTCTGGTTTTGGTATCAGGGTGATGGTGGCCTCGTAGAATGAGTTTGGGAGTGTTCCTCCCTCTGCAGTATTTTAGAAGAGTTTGAGAAGGATAGGTGTTAGCTCTTCTCTAAATGTTTGATAGAATTCACCTGTGAAGCCATCTGGTCCTGGGCTTTTGTTTGTTGGAAGGTTTTTAATCACAGTTTCAATTTCAGTGCTTGTGATTGGTCTGTTCATATTTTCTATTTCTTCCTGGTTCAGTCTCGGCAGTTTGTGCATTTCTAAGAATCTGTCCATTTCTTCCAGGTTGTCCATTTTATTGGCATAGAGTAGCTTGTAGTAATCTCTCATGATCTTTTGTATTTCTGCAGTGTCAGTGGTTATTTCTCCTTTTTCATTTCTAATTCTATTGATCTGAGTCTTCTCCCTTTTTCTCTTGATGAGTCTGGCTAATGGTTTATCAATTTTGTTTATCTTCTCAAAGAACCAGCTTTTAGTTTCATTGATTTTTGCTATTGTTTCCTTCATTTCTTTTTCATTTATTTCTGACCTGATCTTTATAATTTCTTTCCTTCTGCTGGCTTTGGGGTTTTTTTGTTCTTCTTTCTCTAATTGCTTTAGGTGCAAGGTTAGGTTGTTTATTCGAGATGTTTCCTGTTTCTTGAGGTAGGCTTGTATTGCTATAAACTTCCCTCTTAGCACTGCTTTTGCTGCGTCCCATAGGTTTTGGGTCGTCGTATCTCCATTGTCATTTGTTTCTAGGTATTTTTTGATTTCCCCTTTGATTTCTTCAGTAATCACTTCGTTATTAAGTAATGTATTGTGTAGCCTCCATGTGTTTGTATTTTTTACAGATCTTTTCCTGTAATTGATATCTAGTCTCATAGCGTTGTGGTCGGAAAAGATACTTGATACGATTTCAATTTTCTTAAATTTACCAAGGCTTGATTTGTGACCCAAGATATGATCTATCCTGGAGAATGTTCCATGAGCACTTGAGAAAAATGTGTATTCTGTTGTTTTTGGGTGGAATGTCCTATAAATATCAATTAAGTCCATCTTGTTTAATGTATCATTTAAAGTTTGTGTTTCCTTATTTATTTTCATTTTGGATGATCTGTCCATTGGTGAAAGTGGGGTGTTAAAGTCCCCTACTATGATTGTGTTGCTATCGATTTCCCCTTTTATGGCTGTTAGTATTTGCCTTATGTATTGAGGTGCTCCTATGTTGGGTGCATAAATATTTACAATTGTTATACCTTCCTCTTGGATCGATCCCTTGATCATTATATAGTGTCCTTCTTTGTCTCTTATAATATTCTTTATTTTAAAGTCTATTTTGTCTGATATGAGAATTGCTACTCCAGCTTTCTTTTGATTTCCATTTGCATGGAATATCTTTTTCCATCCCCTCACTTTCAGTCTGTATGTGTCTCTAGGTCTGAAGTGGGTCTCTTGTAGACAGCATATATATGGGTCTTGTTTTTGTATCCATTCAGCCAGCCTGTGTCTTTTGGTGGGAGCGTTTAATCCATTTACATTCAAGGTAATTTTCGATATGTATGTTCCTATTCCCATTTTCTTAAATGTTTTGGGTTTGTTATTGTAGGTGTTTTCCTTCTCTTGTGTTTCTTGCCTAGAGAAGTTCCTTTAGCATTTGTTGTAAAGCTGGTTTGGTGGTGCTGAACTCTCTCAGCTTTTGCTTGTCTGAAAGGTTTTAATTTCTCCATCACATCTGAATGAGATCCTTGCTGGGTAGAGTAATCTTGGTTGTAGGTTCTTCTCCTTCATCACTTTAAGTATATCCTGCCACTCCCTTCTGGCTTGCAGAGTTTCTGCTGAAAGATCAGATGTTAACCTTATGGGGATTCCCTTGTGTGTTATTTGTTGTTTTTCCCTTGCTGCCTTTAATATGTTTTCCTTATATTTAATTTTTGACAGTTTGATTAATATGTGTCTTGGCGTGTTTCTCCTTGGGTTTATCCTGTATGGGACTCTCTGTGCTTCCAGGACTTGATTAACTATTTCCTTTCCCATATTTGTGAAGTTTTCAACTATAATCTCTTCAAATATTTTCTCAGTCCCTTTCTTTTTCTCTTCTTCTTCTGGGACCCCTATAATTCGAATGTTGGTGCGTTTAATGTTGTCCCAGAGGTCTCTGAGACTGTCCTCAGTTCTTTTCATTCTTTTTTCTTTATCCTGCTCTGCAGTAGTTATTTCCACCATTTTATCTTCCAGGTCACTTATCCTTTCTTCTGCCTCAGTTATTCTGCTATTGATCCCATCTAGAGTATTTTTAATTTCATTTATTGTGTTTTTCATCGTTGCTTGGTTCCTCTTTAGTTCTTCTACGTCCTTGTTAAATGTTTCTTGCATTTTGTCTATTCTATTTCCAAGATTTTGGATCATCCTTACTATCATTATTCTGAATTCTTTTTCAGGTAGACTACCTATTTCCTCTTTACTTTAAGAAATTTAATGGCCATATTTAATAGCCTCCCAAAGGGTTTATAATGGAAATGCTAACATAAACCAAACTCTAGTCCACGTTAATAGCTTTTCCCTATAAATTCCTAGGCTGTGGAAAAAGTAACATGTTCAGATAAGGGAGGATCTTCAATGCTTCTCACCACTTCCCATCACCTCAGTATATTGCTTGGAGGTCAAATGGTTTCAGAATGAATGTCAAGGTCATCCTTAAAGGTAAAAAGACAATAAAGGAAATCATGGAACCTCAAGGCATAGCTATAGAGATTGGCCATTCTTTAAATAGATAGACTATTTAGGGGATGATTACCTACATATGGATCTAAGGCCTTTTCTACAACCAACTGGGGAAGCCCTCCCCATCCTTCCCTTTATACTCCCTTTTCATTGTCACTGCTGAGTTTTGGCACTGTGAAGTAAGAGCTGAGGGAGTCAGCAAAGAAGGATGGGGACACAGATAAGATTTTTCATTCACCTAAGATGAAGCATTTGTTTCCAAATAAGCCAAACTAAGCTTAAAGTGTTATTCGGAGATATAAGGGTTTGTGATTTACCACTGGCTGTCCAGAAGCCGTGAGAACTGGTTGGAAACAGCAATCAAGATCCTATATTCCTTCTCCCTGTTACGAGTATTACCAACTTGTGTGCAGCCCAGAAGCACAGGAAGTATGATATGGTGGTATTCAGAAACTCATCTGTTCCTGGAGGCCCAAGATGGTTTTAGCATCAAAACATGTGTGAGTAAAGTTTTGTTTTGAATACCCAGAACAAGATTTTCAACGTTAGTGTCCTCCATCGCAGCTACCTATTCTATAGTATTTCACATATTTGTATTACTGTTATTTTCCATATTGCTTCATGTTTCTCCTCTGTGAACATATGTGACAGTTAATGATTCCTGTAGTCCATCCACCCAGTGCTGCCAGAGAACTCTGTCTGTCACATATCTGCTCATATCTCCATCCTGTTCAGAATCCATGGTTGAATGGTACATAGTAATACCTAATATTTGTTCAGCAAATGATGATCTCCCCAAGGCTGGCAGCAAAGAGTCTTAACTTTGAGAGATGGGGAGAAGTGTCTCATCCCCAAGGGAAGAGATCAAGGGAGGGAAGAGTTGGTAGTATATAACATAAAGAAGTGTGTTCAATGCATCTATTATTTTCTTTATGCAAACTACTGGAAAAAAATCCTTTTGGCTGGTGGGGATATGTAGAAAATGGGCTAAAAAACGTATACGTATAGCTGATTCACTTTGTTATACAGCAGAAACGAACACAACAATGTAAAGCAATTATACTCCAGTAAAGATGTTTAAAAAAAAAAAAGGAAACATGTTTTAAAACTTTTTAAAATTTTAATTTAATCTAATTTATCTTGTGGTTAAAAACTCTTATCTTGAGATCTACCCTCTTAACCCTCTTAACAAATTTATAATTATGCAATACAGTATTTTTGACTATATGTACAATGTTGTACAGCAGATCCCTGGAATTTATTCACCTTGCTCAGTTGAAACTTCATGCCCATTGATTAGTAACTCTTCTTTTCTCCCTTCCCACAACCCTTGGCAACCACTATTCCACTTTTTAGTTCTACTTTAGTTCTAATTTGACTACTTTAGATACCTCGTATAAGTGGAGTCATATAGTATTTGTCTTTATGTGATTGGCTTATTTCACTTAGTGTAGTGTATTCAAGATTCATCCATGTTGTTACATGTTGCAAAATTTCCTCAGGATAGCTATTTTCAAAAAAACGAAAGACAGAAAGAATTGGTGAAGATGAGAAGAAGTTGGAACCCTATACACTACTGGTAGGATTGCAAAATGGTATAACTGCTATTGAAGAGTATGTAGGTTCCTCAAAATATTAAAAATAGAATTACTATATGATCCAGCAATCCCACTTCGGAGTATTTATCCGAAAGAATTGAAATCAGAATCCCAAAGAGATATTAGCACTCCCATGTTCATCACAGCACTATTCACAGTAGCTAAGATGTGGAAACCACCTAAATGTCCATAGACAGATGAATGGATGAAGAAAATGTGGTATATACATACAATGGACTATTATTCAGCCTTAAAAAGCAGGGAACGTGACTTTTAAAAGATTAAGAAATATTGGCCGTCGAGTTGAAAAATCAAAACATCTTTGCTTTGCATCCAAGGCCTTCACTGTGGCCCCTGTGAATAAAACAAATTTACCCCATCACCCCACCCACATACTCTGCGCTCTTCTTCACCTCATAAGCTAAAGTGCTACGGAAAGAATCAAGTTTCCTGGAGCACGTGATGCCTCTAACACTTTTGTCACAAAGGCTTTCCATTCTCTCAAGCAATTTTAAGACCACTCCCTCCTAGTCTCTCCACTTAGAATGTCCAAAAATAATTAATGAAGATACTTTCTGACTATGTTGGGTTCAATATTAATTAAATTAGGACCAAAGGTTATAATAGTTATGATATTAATTCAAACATTTTAACACCCCTTAACTCTACACGCTAAATGAGATGTTGACGTTTTTAAAGAAGTAATGAAAGTGATTTAAATAGTTGGATTAGCTAGACTTTTCATGCCAAATGTGTCAAGTTGTGCTCACTTTAAATGCTATTTTTAGGAAATACGTAATGAAAATAGCTATGTGATTAATAGAAAATCCTGAAATATTCATTAGTTTTTCTCATCCAGGTATTTCAGATATTGACAGTTTTTTTAGTAAAATTTAATTTCGTACTGCTAGGTACATTATTTTGAAAATGACAAATGAAATTTTAATTAATATTCCAATTTAAAACTGAATATATTTTTGCTTATGAAAATATATTTGAGACAAAATTTTAAGAAGTCCCACATCTTAAACTTACTGTTGGGCAATTTAAAATATATTGCATATATTTGCTCATCCATCACCTCTGCTTTAAATATTAGTTGACCCTTCTCACTTCTTAATTTGCCAAATAATATCATCCTTGTTAGATTGTTCTAACAGAGCAGTAAAAAGAGCTTTGTAAGAATTCTTGAAGTTATATGAATAATCAGCTTTGCTCTGGTTAAAATTATGATTTGTTTCAGAGTATGTAATTTATTCTTATTAAGAGTGAAATCTTCATTCATTTTGCAAATATTAATTTAATCACAAAATGTATTATTGCAATATATTGTTTAAAAAGCATTTAAATATACAAGCAGAATAAATAGAATATAAAAAATGTCAAAAAATAACTCTATTGTGTGTGTGGATATAAATTTTTATATAATCAGATCTAGTCAAATTTATAAACAATGCAGTTTTGACCACTAAAAATAATAAGTATTTTTAGAAACAGAAATGTTCAATATTTATACAAGCATAAGTTTCATCATGTGATTTTTTTGTTTTGAGTTTTTCTTAGATAAACCTTCTACTCTATGATTACAAGCACATTTACCAGTGTTTTTCTGGTACACTTGTAATTTCTTTTTTTTTTTTTTTAATACATCTCAACTTAATTTTAGGAGATGTTATGAAGTTATGGAATGAATTTTTCCTAGTTGTTTGTTTATAAAATGCCTGTCAATTACTCTCAAACTATTTACAAAAAATTGATCTTTTGTTTCCACTGAATTGTTATGAAAGGCATATTGATATAATATGCCTTTATTATATATTAAATTTTAGATTTTTTATTCTGTTTGAAAACAAGACCAAAATGGTTTTTAAAAAGCAGTTAAATCATCTATAAGAGAAAAGAGCTTAATTTGGAAAATAAAAATTGCTCTTATTAATCAAAAAATGTGCAACCCAATACAAAACTAGGCAAATGACATGAACAGGAGATTTTTACTAGAAGTATAAACATCCATTACCAATAAACATGAAACAAAATTTAGCTTCACTCTTAATTCAATGAAAATAAGTGAAAACAATAGCAAGTCATTTTTTTTTTGTTTCCTTTAGGACAGAAAAGATCAACAAGTTTGGTAAATCCCAGTTTTGGCAAGGGTGTACAAAAACAAACTTTCTGTACATGCTGTTGAAGAAATGAATTGATATAGCAATTTGATAATGTCTGTCACTTAATTTGCAATTTGAGAATATATGTCATAGTAAATTGTAGTTTATAAATTTATCTTAAAATATAAACTGTGCTCCAGAAAATGCAAACTAATCTTCAGTGCCAGAAAGCATATCACTGGATACCTAGGGAAGAGGCTGAGGGGCAGGAGGGTAGCATTACAAAGGGACAAATTTGGGGGCTGATATATATGTTCACCATCTTGATTGTGCTGATGGTTTGTAGGGTGTATGCGTATGTCAAAACTTATCAAATTGTACATTTTATGTGCAATTCATCGCATGTCAATTATACCTCAATATGTGTTTTGGGAGAGAGAGAGAGACGCACAAATGTGAAAAATCATTTGCCAAAATATTTTCCTTGCATCACCATTTAAAATGACAACAACCTGTAAGCAATCCCCTACAGCCATTATATCTGAAATAAAAATAATATCAACCAGAAAATACCCATAAATGACCTTTGATGTAAAAGCAATTTTAAAAACTATAAACAAAATAAGCAAAATTTTGTATGGAAAAAGAAGGACTGGAAACAAATGGGTAAGAAATCTTTAGACAGTTTTTTTTTCCTTATTTGAAATATATACATTTTCTAGCATTGCTTTAATAAATGTGCATTTTTATTTAAAAAATAAGCAAGGAAAAGTGAACATTTTAACAGTTAAGAGGTGAACACTGTCAACTGCTGTTCATTCGACTACTGTGAATAAACAACTACTCTGTTTATTCACAGAGTAAAGCATATCAAATAATATCAGATTTGTTGTTATAGAGTAACTACACTGTTAGACTATGCTATTTATCAGTAACAAAACATCTTTGTTTCAGCAACGTATGCAGCAGTTTTGACTGCATATTTGTGGGGAAAAAAATGATAGCTCAGTTGGCTTCGGTTTGGCTGTGGTTTCAACGTCAGTTCAGTTATAGCTTATGCAGTATTATTCACTCAGTGGCCTATATGGGCCAGGAAGTTTTCTGTTAGTTCAGTTCTCAAAGTCTTAGTCTGCTGACTAGGATTAGATTCACTGATACACAGCTCTGGGAAAGGAGCCCAGGATTTTTTATAAATAACTTTATGGGCTTGCTTTCCTGAGCCCTCTGCAATTTCCTGGGTACTGTCTGGGAAGCCCTAGGGCTTCCCTTTTTGGTCCTTTTGCCAGAAAGCTGGGGCTTTAGTCACCCCAATCTGATACATACTTCCATGGCCGTGCCAACATCTGGGGCCAAGACAGAATTGTAAGGAAAAATTGCAAAGGTAGTTCAGCCCACACTTGGGACCACCACTGCACTGACTGAACAGGAAGATTCTACTCTCTAATAATTTTTGGTTCCTGTGGGGTCCCCTCGGGGGTGTTACTGCCACAGCTACAGGATTGCTTGGAACCAGGATTAGAAAAACTCTGCTGGAGTTCTCTGCCCTCACCCCAGTGCCCACTTCCAGGTTTGGGACTACCTGACTTTAGTCTGGGACACTGGAGAAAAAGGAAAGTGGTAAACTCACAAATGGCTCCTTGATACTACAAATTGCCATCTTCTTCCCCAATCTACCTGCTATTATTTTATATTCAGAGTCCTCAAATAGAAGCTGCATAAAGCCTGCCTGTGTTCTATAGTTGCATTCAGAGGAAAAGACATGATGGAATGTGCTTACTCCATCAACTGGAACTGAAACCCGAACCACTGCTTTTTAGTTTATTGAAAAATAATAATTAACAATAATAATAAACTTATAACAATTTAACAAGATATAAACGTACCAACTATTAATACCAATTAATTTAACAGTATTACAAGTAATAAATGTATTGGAAATCCTTGCTCTTATCACTAGGACAAGAGTGTCCCTTAGCTGTTCCTTTGAGTAAAGTATACAACTGAAATCAATAAGAACTGTACATATTGTTAGATTTTTACTTTATGTAAGAATATATACATATTAATATTATACTTTAAAATTAGCCCTATGCATATCAGTTTTTCTCTCAAGCTTTTCCTTGTTAACCTCAGAAGTGGTCCAGAACTAGTTGTCTCTTTAAGTATGCATGCTCTCATTAATCACAACATGCAGTTCATATTAATGACATCGGCAAGCTTTATTTGAAATTTAAAGTTTGGTTTTGCATTTTAAAAAGCTTTAGAACAGACACTATTCCTCTAGATGTCAGATAGTCTGTCATCTTCTTTACATAATTCAATTAAACGCACCTCTAATAAATGTGAAAAATTGGCAAAAGAGAGTTCTAAGGATACAGGATGAATTGTCTGGAAAATCTTTGAATATGCACATGAATGTTGGCATATCCCTGGATAAGAGCAATGTTTTACTGATTGGCATACACGTATCAGTCTGTACAGGTTAGCCAGTGTTAGAGGATGCTGTGGGAGCGGCTCAAAATGTTTGGAGACTGTGGACCATTGACCAGGGCCCAGGGGAGATGGAGTGTCTGAACAGTCTGACTTAAATCATTTTTAAAATTTAAATTCACTTTAAGGCCCAAATATTCATCTTTATACTTGAATAACTGAAAGAACTTTGTTCATGAATAACTGGAGCTAAGATGATTTTATCTTTTTCCTATTATTAGATGTAGATACAGAACTTGACCACTCTGAACGCCTCCACCACCACCTCCCTAGTCTAGGCCACTGCCTTCTATTTATTATTCTATCTTTGCAGTAGCCTCGCAATTGATCATCCTGCTCTGCACCCCACTCCACACAGTCCAATATCTGTAACAGACTGACTCGCCATTTTAGAGCTTAAGTCAGATCCTGTTACTCCTCTGCTTGAGATTCCAATGAGATTGGGATCTCCTCCAATGAGATTCCTTCTCCACCACAGTAAAAGCTGAACCCCAGATCTTTACAATGACCTACAATGTCCTCCAGAGTTTGGACCCAAGATGTCTCTAACCATGTCTCCAACTGATATTTTTCCTACCTTCCTTCCTTCAGCTGTATTGTCCCCTCTACACTTGCTTGAACATGCTAGACCCACTTCTGTCTCAGGATCTTTGTACTGGCTGTTCCCTCTGTTGTAACTCTCTTGTTCCCTGTATCCACATGGTTTATCTCCTCCCCTCCTTCAAGACCTTACTCAAAGGTAATGTTTCAGAGGCCTTCCCTGGCCACCTTGTTTAAATTGCAACTTTTCTTCAACCCTCACTATTCTCTTTCCCTGCTTTAATTTTTTCTATAGTTCTCATCATTGTCTGATATTTTATTTATATATATATGAAGGTGATTTTGTCTTTTTTCTATTATAAATAATATATATTTATTTTATATATTACATTATATTACATACATTATACATTTATTATACATAATGTATTATATATAATGTATATTTATAATATATATTATATAGTATATATATTTATATATGTATTTATATATCTGTTTCCCTCTTCTAGAAGGTAAACTACATGAGGGCGCAAATTGTGTTTTGTTCACTGCTGCTGTATCTTAGGAAAGTGTGTAGCACTTAATAAATATTTATATTAATACATATTTGATAAATATTTATTGAGTTAGTAGTTATCTTCTGTAATAGGTGCTTTTAGGTATAAAGACATGGTTTTTACTAAACTTAAAAAATCAGAAAGCATAGCACTGATATGGACAGCTTTCCAGCAGTGAGTTTTCTCATTAATAATATTTAACCAAAGTCTTTGGATTATAAGGTGGACTCCTCACTCTGCTGGAACTTCTGCAATACAAGGGAGTTTGATTGTAATTGTATGGAGCTGTCACAAAACCACTGGGACCCATCTCTGGAATATTTCGCACACTTATCTTTTTCTTTGCAGTCTTCTGGTAATTGTCCTCATTTCTCTTAGCTGCTCTTAGCTGCTTTATTACAGTAACTTCATAACTGGCCTTCCTACCTTCTTATCCCCCCAATCTATCATACATGTTGCTTTTCAAGTAATCTTCATAAAGAATGGCTCCAATTTTGTCAGTCCCCCACTTATGTGTTATTTCATAGCATTCAGGGTCTTTCATGATCTATCATTTTTGCCTTAGCTAGTAGAAATTATTTCTCCTACTGCAAGGAGGCAGCCCTGAGAGAGCACTGCGATGTTGAGACTGTCTGGACACAGTACATGTGACTCAGGCAGCCGTGTGGCTGATACGGTCTTGGTGCTCTGGGCTGGTGTCAGGCCTGAGCCTCTGAGGTGGACGAGCTGAGTTCAGGACACTGGTCCACCAGAGACCTTCTGGACCCACATAATATCAATCGGCGAGAGCTCTCCCAGAGATCTCCGTCTCAACACTAAGACCTAGCTCCACACAACAGCCAGCAAGCTCCAGTGCTGGATGTCCAATGCCAAACAACGAGCAGGACAGCAACACAGCCCTACCCATTAGCAGACAGTCTGCCTAAAATCATAATAAGTTCACAGACACCCCAAAACACAGCACTGGATGCAGCCCTGCCCACCAGAAAGACAAGATCCAGCCTAACCCACCAGAACACAGGCACCAGTCCCCTCCACCAGGAAGCCTACACAAACCACGGAACCAACCTTAGCCACTGGGGGTGGACACCAAAAACAACGGGAACTACAAACCTGCAGCCTGTGAAAAGGAGACCCCAAACACAGTAACTTAAGCAAAGTGGGAAGACAGAGAAATATGCAGCAAATGAAGGAGCAAGATAAAAACCCATCAGACCAAACAAATGAAGAGGAAATAGGTGGTCTACCTGAAAAAAAATTCATAGTAATGATAGTAAAGATGATCCAAAATCTTGGAAATAGAATGGAGAAAATACAAGAAACGTTTAACAAGGAACTAGAAGAACTAAAGAGCAAACAAACAATGATGAATAACACAGCAAATGAAATTAAAAATTCTCTAGAAGGAATCATTAGCAGAATAACTGAGGCAGAAGAACGGATATGTGACCTGGAAGATAAAATAGTGGAAATAACTACCACAGAGCAGAATAAAGAAAAAAAGAATGAAAAGAATTGAGGACAGTCTCAGAGACCTCTGGGACAACATTTAATGCACCAACATTTGAATTATAGGGGTCCCAAAAGAAGAAGAGAAAAGGAAAGGGTCTGAGAAAATATTTGAGGAGATTATAGTTGAAAACTTCCCTAACACGGGAAAGGAAAAAGTCAATCAAGTCCAGGAAGTGAAGAGAGTCCCATACAGGATAAATCCAAGGAGAAACACACCAAACACATATTAATCAAACTATCAAAAATTAAATACAAAGAAAAAATATTAAAAGCAGCAAGGGAAAATCAACAATTAACATACAAGGGAATCCCCATAAGGTTAACAGCTGATCTTTCAGCAGAAACTCTGCAAGCCAGAAGGAAGTGGCAGGACATATTTAAAGTGATGAAAGGGAAAAACCTACAACCAAGATTACTCTACCCAGCAAGGATATCGTTCAGATTCAATGGAGACATTAAAACCTTTACAGACAAGCAAAAGTTAAGAGAATTCAGCACCACCAAACCAGCTTTACAACAAATGCTAAAGGAACTTCTCTAGGCAAGAAACACAAGAGAAGGAAAAGACCTACAAAAACAAACCCCCCAAAATTAAGAAAATGGTAATGGGAACATACGTATCGAAAATTATCTTAAATGTAAATGGATTGAATGCTCCAACCAAAAGACATAGACTGGCTGTATAGATACAAAAACAAGACCTGTATATATGCTGCCTGCAAGAGACCCACTTCAGACCTAGGGACACATACAGACTGAAAGTGAGGGGATGGAAAAAGATATTCCATGTAAATGGAAATCAAAAGAAAGCTGGAGTAGCAATTCTCATATCAGACAAAATAGACTTTAAAATAAAGACTATTACAGGAGACAAAGAAGGACACTACATAATGATCAAGGGATCAATCCAAGATAAGATATAATAATTGTAAATATTTATGCACCAAACATAGGAACACCTCAATTCATAAGGCAAATGCTAACAGCCATAAAAGGGAAAATCGACAGTAACACAATAATAGTAGGAGACTTTATCACTTCATTTTCACCAATGGATAGATCATTCAAAATGAAAATAAATTAGGAAACACATGCTTTAAATGACACATTAAACAAAACAGACTTAATTGATACTTATAGGACATTCCATCCAAAAGCAACAGAATACACTTTCTTCTCAAGTGCTCATGGAACATTCTCCAGGATAGATCATATCTTGGGTCACAAATCAAGCCTTGGTAAATTTAAGAAAATTGATATCGTATCAAGTATCTTTTCCTGCCACAACGCTATGAGATTAGATATCAATTACAGTAAAAAAAAAAAAAAACTGTAAAAAATACAAACAAATGGAGGCTAACCAATATGCTACTAAATAACCAAGTGATAACTTATGAAATCAAAGAGCAAATCAGGAAATACCGAGAAACAAATGACACTGAATACACGATGACCCAAAACCTATGGGATGGAGCAAAAGCAGTTCTAAGAGGGAAGCTTATAGCAATACAATCCTACCTCAAGAAATAAGAAAAATCTCAAATAAACAATGTAACCTTAGAGCTAAAGCAGTTAGAGAAAGAAGAACAAAGAAACCCCCAAAGTTAGCAGAAGGAAAGAAATAATAAAGATCAGATCAGCAATAAATGAAAAAGAAATGAAGGAAACAACAGCAAAGATCAATAAAATTCAAAGCTGGTTCTTTGAGAATATAAACAAAATTGATAAACCACTAGCCAGACTTATCAAGAAAAAAAGGGAGAACACTCAAATCAACAGATTTAGAAATGAAAAAGAAGTAACAACTGATACTGCAGAAATACAAAGGATCATGAGAGATTACTACAAGCAATTATATGCCAATAAAATGGACAACCTTGAAGAAATGGACAAATTCTTAGAAAAGCACAACCTTCTGAGACTGAACCAGGGAGAAATAGAAAATATAAACAGACCAATCACAAGCACTGAAATTGAAACTGTGATTAAAAATCTTCCAACAAACAAAAGCCCAGGACTAGATGGCTTCATAGTCGAATTCTATCAAACATTTAGAGAAGAGCTAACACCTATCCTTCTCAAACTCTTCCAAAATATAGCAGAGGGAGGAACACTCCCAAAGTCATTCTACAATGCCACCATCACCCTGATACCAAAACCAGACAAAGATGTCACAGAAAAAGAAAACTACAGACCAATATCACTGATGAACATAGAGGCAAAAAATCCTCAAAAAAATACTAGCAAACTGAATCCAACAGCACATTAAAAGGATCATACACTATGATCAAGTGGGGTTTATCCCAGGAATGTCAGGATTCTTCAATATATGCAAATCAATCAATGTGATACACCTTATTAACAAGCTGAAGGATAAAAACCATATGATAATCTCAATAGATGCAGAAAAAGCTTTTGACAAAATTCAACACCCATTTATGATAAAAACTCTCCAGAAAGTAGCCATAGAGGGAACTTACCTCAACATAATAAAGGCCATATATGACAAACCCAGCACAAACATCATTCTCAATGGTGAAAAACTGAAACCATTTCCTCTAAAATCAGGAACAAGACAAGGATGCCCACTCTCACCACTGTTTTTCAACATAGTTTCAGAAGTTTTAGCCACAACAATCAGAGAAGAAAAAGAAATAAAAGGAATCCAAATCGGAAAAGAAGAAGTAAAGCTGTCACTGTTTGCAGATGACATGATACTATACATAGAGAATCCTAAAGATGCTACCAGAAAACTGCTAGAGTTAATCAATGAATTTGGTAGAGTCGCAGGACACAAAATTAATGCACAGAAATCTCTTGCATTTCTATACACTAATGATGAAAAATCTGAAAGTGAAATTAAGAAAACACTCCCATTTACCATTGCAACAAAAAGAATAAAATACCTAGGAATAAACCTACCTAAGGAGACAAAAGACCTGTATGCAGAAAACTATAAGACGCTGATGAAAGAAATTAAAGATGATACAAACAAATGGAGAGATATACTATATTCTTCGATTGGAAGAATCAACACTGTGAAAATGACTATACTACCCAAAGCAATCTACAGATTCAATGCAATCCTTCTCAAACTACCGATGGCATTTTTCACAGAACTAGAACAATAAAATTCACAATTTGTATGGAAACACAAAAGACCCTGAATAGCCAAAGCAGTCTTGAGAAAGAATAACAGAGCTGGAGGAATCAGGCTCCTGGACTTCAGACTATACTACAAAGCTACAGTAATCAAGACAGTATAGTACTGGCACAAAAACAGAAATATAGATCAATGGAACAGGATAGAAAGCCCAGAGATAAACCCACGCACCTATGGTCACCTTATCTTTGATAAAGGAGCCAAGAATATACAATGGAGAAAAGACAGCCTTTTCAATAAGTGGTGCTGGGATTACTGGACAGCTACATGTAAAAGAATGAAATTAGAACACTTCCTAACACCATACACAAAAATAAACCCAAAATGGATTAAAGACCTAAATGTAATGCCAGACACTATAAAACTCTTAGAGGAAAACATAGGAAAAACACTGTATGTCATAAATCACAGCAAGATCCTTTTTGACCCACCTCCTAGACAAATGTAAATAAAAAGAAAAATAAACAAATGGGACCTAATGAAACTTAAAAGCTTTTGCATAGCAAAGGAAACCGAAAACAAGACGAAAAGACAAACCTCAGAATGGGAGAAAATATTTGCAAATGAAGCAACTGACAAAGGATTAAATCCGAAATATACAAGCAGGTCATGCAGCTCAATAGCAAGAAAACAAACAACCCAATCTAAAAATGGGTGGAAGACCTAAATAGACATTTCTCCAAAGAAGATATACAGATTGCCAACAAACACATGAAAGGATATTCAACATCACTAATCATTAGAGAAATGCAAATCAGAACTACAATGAGGTATCACCTCACACCAGTCAGAATGGCCATCATCAAAAATCTACAAACAATAAATGCTGGAGAGGGTGTGAAGAAAAGGGAACCCTCTTGCACTGTTGGTGGGAATGTAAATTGATACAGCCACTATAGAGAACAGTATGGAATTTCCTTAAAAAACTAAAAATAGAACTACCATACGACCCAGCAATCCCACTACTGGGCATATACCCGGAGAAAACCATAATTCAAAAAGACACATGCACCCCAATGTTCATTGCAGCACTATTTACAATAGCCAGGACATGGAAGCAACCTAAGTGTCCATCAACAGAGGAATGGATAAAGAAGATGTGGCACATATATAGAATGGAATATTACTCAGCCATAAAATTGAATTATTTGTAGTGAGGTGGATGGAGCTAGAGACTGTCATACAGAGTGAAGTAAGTCAGAAACAGAAAAACAAATACCATATGCTAACACCTGTATATGGAATGTAAAAAAAAAAAAGAAAAAGAAAAAATGGTTCTCATGAACCTAGGGGCAGGACAGGAATAAAGACACAGATGTAGAGAATGGGCTTGAGGACACAGGGAGGGGGAAGGGTAAGCTGGGACAAAGTGAGTACACGACCAAATGTAAAATAGATAGCTAGTGGGAAGCAGCTGCATCACACGGGGAGATCAGCTCGGTGCTTTGTGACCACCTAGAGGGGTGGGATAGGGAAGGTGGGAGGGAGATGCAAGAGGGAGAGGATATGGGGATATATCTATACATATAGCTGATTCACTTTGTTATATAGCAGCAACTAACACAACATTGTAAAGCAATTATACTCCAATAAAGATGTTAAGAAAAAAAATTATTTCTCATTAAATATATTTTTTTAATGCAGTTAGAATACTCTTACTCCCTAAATCTACATGGTATTTTCTCTCTTCCACGTTTGGTTCAACACTCTTCACATATTCTTCAGTTTTCAGTCCCACACAAGTAGTGCTTAATCAGAAACTTGTATATGAAATTGAAGTCTGTGTTTATGTATTTCTGTGGGAGTACCACATCTTCAGCTGCCTTTGTGTTACCCATGGATTGTCCTGCAGAAGCGATCTCAAAAGTATGCTTATTCCATTCAGTCTTTCCACTGTGGATTGTCTTCCATCTTTAGACTTCAGGGCAGTTTTTAGCACCTGCCTCCCATTCCATGAGGACATGGAGGGGTGAGAGATGGATGCCCCCATACCCACAGGGGGATCTTCCCTTTCACCAGTGTTTGGTGTTAGTAGTTAGTTGGTGTGAATCTGAACCAGTTCAAGAGATCCTCCCAGCCAGGGTCCTAGAAAAACCCACCTTCATTACACAGATAATAGTTCAAATAATCTTTGTGACTTCTCTGGCTTGGGGTTGGGGTTGTGACTGTGCTTTTAGTAAAATATTTAGAGAGCTCCAAAGATAAAAAGAAAATTATGAATTAGATATCCTATTGCAAAGATATTTTTAAAATGTTTTTAACTCGTAGGACGGAGCAATTGATTCTACCTGAGAGGCTGAGAAAAGGGTTTATCTAGGGTATTATGTCCTTCTTTCTTTTGTCCTTCCTTCTCTCTCTCTTTTTCTGTCTCTCTTTTATCCTCTCTTATATGTTTTCAGCTTAATGAAAAACTGGGAGCAGGGTGCATTAGCAGAGATTATGGCCTGAAAAAGTGATAAATCAGCTTGCAAGAAATAATTCAGGTGGTAAATAGCAGCAAGAAATACTAGGTATATGTGTACAGGTTAGAATGCGAAATAAAGAGAGATGAAGTTAAAACGGAGGTTGTGATTTCATTAGAAGGCATGGAACAAAAATTAAATTTATCATTGTTATGAAGATGAGATTTTGGAAACAACTTGCATTTACAGCACAAAATAACCTGTATAGAGTATAAATGGTCAGATATATATGGCTTAATTATAGGTTGTGGTATAAGTGACAGAGATATCCTATAAGTCCTGGATGATTAACGATAGGAATGGTATACAGTTATTTATTTATTTATTATTATTTTTTTAAATCTTTTTTTAAATTAATTTGTTTATTTATTTTTCTGGGTGTGTTGGGTCTTCGTTTCTGTGTGAGGGCTTTCTCTAGTTGCGGCAAGCGGGGGCCACTCTTCATCGCGGTGTGCAGGCCTCTCACCGTCGCGGCCCCTCCTGTTGTGGAGCACGGGCTCCAGACACGCAGGCTCAGTAGTTGTGGCTCACGGGCCTAGTTGCTCTGCGTCATGTGGGATCCTCCCAGACCAGGGCTTGAACCCGTGTCCCCTGCATTGACAGGCAGACTCTCAACCACTGCGCCACCAGGGAAGCCCAGGAATAGTATACAGTTATTTATAATGATGATTGAGGTAACAGAGAATAGGGAAGTGGGTAAAGTGTGGTGTATGGAAAAAATCTCCAGATTTATGTTTCTACTGGGTCTCTGTTTTCTTCGTGTGTAAAATAGGAATCAGGGTTCCAAGTCTGTTGCCTGGGTCACAGGTCTGTTGTCAAGATGAAGTGAGATAATACTTGTGTAAGCATTTTGAAAAACTCATACATTTTCTACAGATTAAGGTATTAGTAGCAACTTTTTAAAAGGCAGGGCACTTGCCATATCATAAGGTATTAGAAAGATAAAGTGCTTATTCTCAAAATTAAATTTAAGACCATGTATAGTTACCCAGTTTTCAGGTTGTTAAAATGATTTCTAAGCTTGAAAGAATTCAGTGAAAACCCCTAAAAGGCTAAAATGCAGGTCTCCTCCTTGACCCCAGGTCTCCTAAATGGTGCTAATATTCTCTGTGCCCCATCAATCCCCTGTAGTGAAGTCAGTAGAGAAAGTTTAGCATGATTATAGGCTTCACAGTTCAGCCCTAAGAAAACTATTATTAAAGAATAATGTAATGTTAGTCTCTTGGAATGTATTATGTATTATTGGCCAGTCCTCTTTCCCATTTCTAATTTTGAACACTGCTTTCTTGGATTCTTTGTTTTTCTATTTATCTGTTTTGAGATGATAATATAGAATCAAATATATGAAATAAACTAAATCAAATAAAAACAAATATACAAAATAGAACAGAAGCAGCTTTGCTTTTTAAAATATTTTCTTTTACATTTCATTAATTTTAATTCCTTTTTTATAATTTCAGTTTTCCTACTTTCTTTGATTTCTTTTTGCATATGTTTTTTTTTCCTTTCATTGAAAGACCACTGTGGTTTTCTTTTTTTGTTTTATTGAAGTATAGTTGATTTACAATGTTATGTTAGTTTCAGGTGTAAAGCATAGTGATTAAGTTATACATATATATGATTTCTTTTTCAGATTCTTTTCCATTATAGGTTATTACAAGATTTTGAATATAATTCCCTGTGCTATAGAGTAGGTCATTGTTGTTTATCTATTTTATATATAGTAGTGTATATCTGTTAATCCCAAACTCCTAATTTATCCTTCCCTCCCCCCTACCACTCCCCTTTGGTAACTGCAAGTTTGTTTTCTATGTCTGGGAGACTATTTCTGTTTGGTAAATAAGTTCATTTGTATCTTTTCTTTATATCCCACATATAAGTGATATCATATGATATTTACTTTTCTCTGTCTGACTTACTTCACTTAGTATGATAATCTCTACATCCATCCATGTTGCTGCAAATGGCATTATTTCATTCTTTTTTATGGCTGAGTAGTATTCCATTGTGTGTGTGTGTGTGTGTGTGTGTGTGTGTGTACATCATCTTTATGCATTCATCTGTCAATGGACATTTAGGTTGTTTCTGTGTCCTGGCTATTATAAATAATGCTGCTATGAACATTGGGGTGCGTGTATCTTTTCAAATTAGTTTTCCTCTTTTCCAGATATATGCCCAGGAGTGGATTGCTAGATCACATGGTAGCTCTATTTTTAGTTTTTTAAGGAACGTCCATACTGTTCTCCATAGTGTCTATACCAATTTACATTCCCACCAACAGTATAGGAGGGTTTGTTTTTCTCCACACCCTCTCCAGCATTTATTATTTGTAGACTTTTTGAAGATGGCTATTTTGACCGGTGTGAGGCGATACCTCATTGTGGTTTTTATTTGCACTTCCCTAATAATTAATGATGTGGAACATCTTTTCATGTGCCTGTTGGCCATCTATATGTCTTCTTTGGAGATATGTCTATTTAGGTCTTCTGTGCATTTTTTTTTATTGGGTTGTTTGTTTTTTTAATATTGAGCTGTATGAGCTTTTTGTATATTTTGGAAATAAATCCTTTTTAGGTCACATCATTTGCAAATATATTCTCCCATTCCATAGGTTGTCTTTTCATTTTGATTATGATTTCCTTTTCTGTGCAAAAGCTTTTAAGTTTAATTAGGTCCTATTTGTTTATTTTTATTTTTATTTTCACTACTCTAGGAGACATATCCAAAAAAATATTGCTGTGACTTATGTCCAGGTGTGTTCTGCCTATGTTTCCCTCTAGGATTTTTACAGTACCTGTCTTACATTAAAGTCTTTAATCCATTTTGAGTTTATTTTTGTGTATGGTGTTAGAGAATGTTCTAATTTCATTCTTTTACATATAGCTTTCCAGTTTTCCCAGCACCAGTTATTGAAGAGACTCTTTTTTTCTCCTTTGTAGATTCTTGCCTCCCTTGCTGTAGATTAGTTGACCATAAGTGTGTGGGTGTATTTCTGGGCTTTCTATTCTATTCCATTGATCTGTGTGTCTGTTTTTGTGCCAGTACCATATTGTTTTTATTACTGTAGCTTTGTAGTAGAGTCTGAAGTCAGGGAACGTGATTACTCCAGCTCTGTTCTTTCTTAAGATTGTTTTGGCTATTCAGGATCTTTTGTATTTCCATACTAAGAAAATTCTTAAGTTTCAGTATTTTTTTTCTTTACCTTTAATATTTCTTTAATGTTGTAGACATTTCTGAAGGTGTATTTTGCTGTAGTCTATAACTTTTGGGAAAATATTTTCTCTTTTTTACATTGTTTTCTCTATAATGTGTAATTTTAATTTTTAAAAAATTATTTGATTCAAGGTGTATTTAAGATTATGTTTCTTAATTTTCAGTCACGTGTTTGAGGTTAAAATTTATTCTTTATTTCTAAATTTTTGGAGTATTCTTGTGAACTGTGGCTTTACATTTTAAAATGTTAGTAATTATTCATGTTAAGTATGTAAGCTTTGTTTAAAATTTGGTATATTTTCATGGCAAACCAAAAATGTATATTCTTTATTTTATTAAATAGAATTTGGTGATTTTATTTATTCAATTCCTCTATGTCCTTGGTTATTTTTAGCTGCTAGTTCTGTCAGATTTTAGAATAGTTATTAAAATGTTCCCACTATTTTATATTCATCATATTCTAATTGCATTTATAATAGTTTTTGGATTAATATGTTGGGCAGATATTTTGGTGCTGTTGTTTGTTACAGTGTTTATGTTCTTTGTATATTGAACATCTTACCACTGTAGAATTTCCCTCTTTACCAGATTTAGTGTTTTTATCTATTCTTGGTTTATTTGGTTAAGTATTTTCTCTCCTTGATCATTTCCTTTTTAGTTTTGTGAATTTATTTCTCTGTCTGCAAAATCTTTTCCTTCATAAATTCCACCCCAGATTCTGTCTCCCAAGCCTATTAATCAGGTCTCAACCATGGCCATCCCTTTCTTCAATTCATCTCTAGAATATTTTAATTCTAAAACAATATTTTCAATATTCATAAAGCATTTCTTAATGCTGTAATTGAGCAAATGCCCTCGCTGTTCTTTTTGTTCAAGATGTTACCTGTCTCTTCATATAGTTACATTCCATTTGGAGAGGGCTTTTACGATTTGTCTGTCTGATTGCTTCTCGAACGTGAAATTCCTCAGTGGCGCTCATGCTTAGCTGCCTTCTCAGGGTACCTGCTGCAGAAGCTGTCACCCTCTAGCACTCAAGATTCAGGTGGAATCTGCTGAACTTTTCAGCTCTCTGCATCTCTCCTGTATCCAGATCATCCCAAAGATACTAATAGGTATTTAGCTGCTTTTCCACTCAGAGCAAGATTGCAACTTATAATCAGATTTGAAAAGGAAAAAAAAAAAAAAAAATCCAGGCCAAAACACAGCTCTTGTGCTGCTCCCCCAGCCTGCACAGCACTGGGCTGTGTGCACCTGGAAGAAGGGGTACTTAGTGTTCCACACAAAGGACACCATCTGCTTACCAAGCTGTCTGCCCAGAGGGAATGCCTTATTTCTAATCATTCATTTAAAATAGGCACCTTTTCCTAGTTTCTCAAAGGCAGAGCATAGGCAGAGGCCCTCCCTCCGGGGTCCACAAATTGCCATATACAATATTTGATCAACTTCTATCTCTCTCTTTCTCTTGCTCTCGCTCAAGCTCACACTAATCTTTGCTGCAGCATTCTCAACTACAAGCCTCTTGACTCATTTCATCGTCTGGGACTAGAAGGAATGGAAATCCTTTACTCGCTCTCACCATCTTGATTCTATCAGGGCAAAAAAATCTTGCTTGAGCCCTCCACACCCCTTCCTTTAGACCCCAGGGGCAGCTTAGTTCAGTAAAAGTAACTAATCATTAAATTGGAGTTGGATGGGTTTCTAGGCAACATGGACTCATTGAAATGATGTTGTCCCAAAATCACATGGAGTTTCTCTGGTCCAATTCTCCAAGGCTATCTGTTTAAGTATCAGATTTGACAAAATGTAACTGAGTAACGGCTCCCCACTCACTGCTCCAGCCCCATCTAGCACATCTCTGCCAGTTCATACCCTTTGACCTTCTTCTAGTTCCTCAAGTATTCTGGGCTTCCTCAGATCTCAAAGCTCTTCACACATGTACTCTTTGTTCATGTTAATTCCTACTCATTCTGCAGGGCTCAGACAAGAAAACTCCTTGCAGGCAGGCTTTCCTGAAGACCTCAGCAGGGTGAGTCTGGTATATTTCCACTTGTATCTACAGGACCTGAAACAGTGCTTAATCATTAGGAGCCAATGGTATTCGTGGTATGAACAAAACTGCTAAGGCAGTAAAAAATGAGCGGCTGGAGAATCAGGAGGCTCAGAGATGATTCTTCAGCCAGACTGCCTACGTTCATATCTTGGCTCTACCATCTACTAAATATATAGTGGTGGGCAAGTCACCACCTTCATGTGCCTCAGATTCCTCATCTGTGAAATACAGGCAATAATATCTCCTATGTCATTGGATTGTTGCATAGGTTTAATATGTTTAAGTATGTAAAGTTCTTAGAACAGCAGCTGGCATACAGTAGATTCTCAAAAAACTGAGTTCTCATTATTGGAGTTAGGCACACATAGATTCAAATATCACTTCTGTACTGTGTGACTTTGAACAGTTATTCATCTTCTCTGACTTTCAGTTTCTACATCAGTAAAATGTGATTAATAAGTATAATAAAACATTAAATGATAATATTCAGGGGGTAGTGCCTCTCATACAGTAAGTGCCCAATCGTTGTTTGTGTTGCATTTTTCTTTCTAGGTTCCAGTTATAGAAAGGCATGGCAGATTGCATGCATTTTTTAATCTAGGAGGAGAATGCAAAAGATACTTCTGTTTCAAATGAAAGGAAATTATTTATGAAAAAAAAATAGATTCTCCAGCACATTAATGCCCACAGTGATTGTCTTACTGGCTGTCAAAGACTAGACTTTTGGGAAACTCTGTTCCAGAGAAACCTTAAATACTGGCCAGAAGAATTGAATTAAGGGATCTGTGCATCACCTCCCATTCTATCGTTTATGGCCATACCACCCTGAATGTGCCTGATCTCAGAAGCTAAGCAGGGTTGGCCCTGGTGGGTACTTGGATGGGAGACCATTCTGTTAAATTAGCATCAATTTCACCCTATGTTTGTAGAAAAATGTTGGGGATTAGATGCATTATTAAAATTGTATCATTTCAATTATTATTATTGTTTGTGGAGGTCTTGGGAGTGCTTTTTATTTCCCTTCTTACTTCCACATAATGAATTGCTTTAAAGTCACCTTACATAGCTACTATGTTTTTAAAAGGTTATCCATCTCTGCATAATTCTGCTGAAATTACTATCTTTTCTAGATCATATGAATTCTCCTCAGTATTATCCTATCTGTATTAAATCTCACTCAACAATTTTAGTAAAACTTCATAAAATTGTTGTAGTATACATTTGCCACTAGTGTCTATTAAGCATAGGTTTTAAAACCAAGATTTTTTTTAAAAAAGGAAAAAAGAAATGAAAAGCCTTTTCAATGTTTTCTGTGCACGTTTGCACTGCAAAATCACTTGTAACAGACCCACACAGCTAATTAGCAGATCTTTATTTTGCTGCATTTCTGGCCAAGTCAGTATGACAGGAGATGGGGAGCCATACCAATTAACAGGACTGTGCAAGCTCCTCATTTGACAAACATTTAATAAGCAATAAAATTGGAACTTGGAAGTTCTAAAACTCATTGATGGGGAAAAAAAAGAGAGAGGAGCTCTGCTGCTTATCTGGAATAAAGAAGGAACTCAATTAAGCTAACAAGATGAAAGCTGTAAAAAGATTTTTTTCAAGGTTGAGCTGAATTTTATTTTAGCCAGCAACTTCCAGAGGTCACCTCATCCTTCCTTTCCTTCCCACTCTACATGAAAGCACACGGTGCAGCCCGCTGCCTGCTTTCTTTCTGAGAAGAAGTCCTCCTTACTGGTGGCTATGGTGGATTCCTATTTAAAATACTAATGAAGATATGGTATTTCAAAAGCCAGGTTTGTAAATTTCTAGTGATCGTCTTTTAATAACTGCAAGGGCTGAAGCTGTCTGTCCCCCTCCCTGCCTTCTTCCTGGTAGATCTGTGTGTATCTGATTCCAATGCTGTTCCAGGCAGCTCACCAAACCTGAAATGAATTCATACCATCTGTGTATTCTCCAGGCACTTCCTTATGAGCCAGGCCTTCTTCCCGCTTTGCTGTATCATTCAATTAAAAGTTTTCATATTTCTGAAAGTCAATAATTTAAAAAATTTCCTCAAGACCTCTATGTCTTAAATATTAATATCTATATTTATAAGACATTTTAATTTACATGACAATTTCATTTTATCTATAACTGATATGCTTAAAAATTGTATCATAGGAAATGTGAACTAACAAGACAAAGTACAAGTTCATTATTCAAATTAAAACTTATTTTCTATCTACTAGAGGCACAAAACATTTTTACTGCAAAATTTTAGTACATATTAAATATAATTCAATTTATTAAAAAAATTTTTTTTTCATTAATGCTGATATCTTTTAATGCAATTAAAACCTTTATTTTTTAAGTTAATTGAAGTGGCATAAAAGGCACTAAATAAAGTAAAGATTAATCAATGTGTGGCTTTTTAACTGATTCAAAGTTCATTTATTCATTCAAACGTGTTATTGTGTACTATCCAATTTCATGCAATTTAATTGAAAAGATAAATTTATTGAGCAGAGACTCTAAGTTAGGTTTTTTATTAAGGATGCAAAGGTTAGCAAACAGTTAAGGCCACTGCCCTCTTAGTGCTAAGAAAGGCATATAAGAAAGTAATTCAGAAGTGGCAACTTTGAGCCGTAAGTTTTAGCCCACATTAATGATCTTTGTTTTTCTACTGAGTTGATATGTGTTCATCTGATCTTTGAAAGGCCTCTTATGATTATGTACAGGTTCTATAGTATTCAAAGAAAGGTAGTAATATTGTAATTGGCAACATTACTAACAAGAAAAACAAAAGACTGTGAATGTCTATACAGTACAACAGATTAACGTGATACATTTTGATCTTTAGACAGTGTCTTTATTGTTTTTTATTTTTATTTTATTTTAATTAATTAATTTATTTATTTGCTGTGTTGGGTCTCAGTTGTGGCATGCGAGATCTTTCACTGCAGCGCACCGGCTTCTCTCTAGTTGTGGTGCACAGGCTCTAGAGCACATGGGCTCAATAGTTGCAGCTTGTGGGCTTAGTTGCCCCACAGCTTGTGGGATCTTAGTTCCCCAACCAGGGATCGAACCCATGTCCCCCGCATTGGAAGGTAGATTCTTAACCACTGGAGCACCAGGGAAGTCCCTAGGCAGTTTCTTTAGATACTTTTATGTGCCGCAGAATGTTCTTGTAGGCTTCTTATTGAAATGCATTTATGCTTTTTTATTGATTTTCCATGTGCAAAACGGATCTCAAATTCATTAACATTAATGTGAGAGAAACTAGCTTGCTAAAAATCAAAACAGTGTTACATTTTGAAGGCAGGAAATTCACTTTACAGTGGATTGGGAATATTCCCAGAGCAGAAGACTCCTAATTAAACATTATTCTTTAGTAGAGGATGTCTTCATTTACTTCAATAAATTAATAGTAATCACTAAAACTGCAAGAAACTATCTGTTCAGGACAGTGCTAGGGGTTTGCAATTGGAAAGTTTAGAAATGTGAATATATCTTCCAGTATTTGAAAAAACCAACAGTTCTATCTTGTGGTACATAAACTGAGGGTTTTTTTTTTTCCCTTATGTTTGTGATATTCTGTTTTTCTCTTGTAATTCTGTTATATGCTGACCTCTAGTATATTTATTCATGTTCACTAATGTGAAATATAAAATAAGTTTCTTGTATATAGGTAGCATTAATGATGTCCGGAAGGAAAAAAGGAAAGGAAGCAAAAAAGAAAAGAGAAAGAAGGAAGTTCTAAGATTATTGTGTTTTTCTGTAATGCAGTGTCAGTTAAAATGAAAACAAAGGCATGATAACTCCACAACAGTCTAAAGGGTCATGCAGACATGGTGATGAGGTAACCAGTCTACTACGGCCAGAACCACTAATGCTGCGTGAGGTATCATGGAGAAAGTCCCTGAACTATAGAGAACTTTTCTGCATCAAAATGTTCACCAAAGCAAATATGGGTATTTAGCAGCCATTTGAATGATAATAATGTTACAAGGTTGCCACAGAAGCCGCTTTATCATTAGAATAACTATTTGTATAGCCAGTCATAGTTTCATTGGCATCAGTGACTAAGCATGAACTTCTGCTTATGTTATTTATACTTTTTTAGTTGAGGAGAAAAACTATTTTTTACCAGCATAGAGGAATATATGTGAGCATTCTAGAGTTTTCAGTTTTCATCAGTACATTCAATTATTGTAGGAGGTCATCAGAAAAAATGCTCTCACTCAGATCTACCTTGGAGAATTACCTTTTCACTTCAGTTGAGGTGAAAGAAAATACAGATGTTCATTACTGGAGACAGTTTATATTAAACAAAGCACTACCAAAATTATTATATTCTCATTGTTTATATGAAGCTTTGCAATTAAGTGTTAATAACACTTAAAAGACAAGTATGAGCAATAGCTTCCAACCTTTGAGTAACAAGCGGAAATAAGTGTTTAGGAAAATGATTTTGAATAATGCATACTTACTATTAACTTTGATAGGTCATCTGAATTGGATTCCCAAATATTTCCCAAAGTTATTAATGACAAATGAAGAGTAATTGCAAAGATAATAGACTACTTAAAAATAAAATTTCAGAAAGCATGAACTGTAATTCTTTACTTCAACTTCACAAGTGGATGATCATTTAGTTTTTTTGTTTTTTTTTTTTAAATATAGATTTATTTTATTTATTTATTTGTTTGTTTGTTTTTTGGCTGTGTTGGATCTTCGTTGCTGCGCGTGGGCTTTCTCTAGTTGCGGCGAGCGGGGGCTACTCTTTGTTGTGGTGCGCGGGCTTCTCATTGCGGTGGCTTCTCTTGTTGCGGAGCACGGGCTCTAGGCACGCAGGCTTCAGTAGTTGTGGCTCGCAGGCTCTAGAGCACAGGCTTAGTAGTTGTGGCGCACGGGCTTAGTTGCTCCGCGGCATGTGGGATCTTCCTGGGACAGGGCTCGAACCCGGGTCCCCCTGCATTGGCAGGCGGATGCTTAACCACTGCGCCACCAGGGAAGCCCGATCATTTAGTTTAAACATATTCTAACTCAAAGTTAAGTGACATGCTCTGGATTTGACATTTACATCATGAATAATTGTAGCTACAGATTTGTGGGCAAGTATGACTGAGCATGGGTGAGATATCTAGCACACACACACAAAAATGAGTAGTTAAAAAAGAGACATTTTAAAAGGTTAAATATCATTATTGAAGCATTGCCTGCAAAGAGAAAAGAAGGCAAAGGGTTAAGAGTTTGTATTCTGAAAAGATTGTGCTGAGCTTGAGAGACCTTTGAGCAAAGTAAGCAAACATTTTCCAATTGCAGTTAATCTGAAGAGTTTAAAATTTAAACAAAGCTAGAATTGAATACACACATATCTGCCAAGTCCCATTAAAAGACCTTAGGGTGGGGTTTGATTTAAAGTACTAAGGTGATTATTTTCATATAGTACATACACACAATAGCAGTATATAATCATCATCATCACAAAAACAGGACATTGTATTACATTCTTTGAATGTTTTATTTTTAAATTTTTTATTTTATTGAAGGATAGTTGATTTACAATGTTTCAGGTGTACAGCAAAGTGATTCAGATATATATATATATATATATATATATATATATATATATATATATATATATGCTTTTACAGATTCTTTTCCATTATAGGTTATTATAAGATATTGAGTATAGTTCCCTGTGTTATACAGTAGATCCTTGTTGTTTATCTATTATACATATATATATATGTATTATATTTTATCTTCTTACAAAACTCTGTCCCATAAAACAGTCAAATATCCAGTTCCTCCAGCTCTTGGTCAATTTGACATGTGGTTAAATTTGCAAAAAATTACTCTTAAGATACTGCCCCATAGAATTGTTGTGAGGATCAAAGGATTTATAAAACATTTTTAAAATCACAGAATCTTTATAAATGTAAGATATAGTTATTTTTACATTCATTTTATTTTACATTTATTTTGTGTTTTATTATTTTTGCCAGTTTACAAAACATTCTTTTGCATATTTGGCTAAATGAGCCCATGGTGATTGAAAAAAATTAAACTCATGAGCAAGCTAGACTTCTAAAACTAATCAGAGAATTCAAAAACTGTACTTAAAACATGTCTTCTCTTACACAAGTAAATTTGTTGTATACACTCATATTCATAGAAAACTGCAAAATATTATTCATTAATGGTATCAAAAACTAATTGGAAATATTTCTAGGGTTGAAAAAAATCTCTACCGAATATGGAAAAAATCAAATATATAGACCTTATTTTGATAAGGATAGCAGTGTTTTTAAATAAAATTTATTTTCTCATTTAATAAAATAGTGTAATATTCATGGCATGCCATGAATAATTATTGTACTTCCTGAGAAAGAACCACCAAACAAGGCTTACACAGATGTATTAGTTTGCTAGGGCTGCTGTAACAAAGTACCACAAACTGGGTAGATTAAACAACAGGAATTTATTGTCTCAGTTCCTGAGGCTGGAAGTCCAAGATCAAGGAGTTGGTTCCTTCTGAGGACTGTGAGGGACAATTTGTTTCAGGCTTCTCCCCTAGGTTATGGGTGTTGCTTTCAGTTGGTCTAATTTGAGCAGTACTTGTTGGAATTAATCGTTTGGTTTTCCAGAAGGAGCTCATAATAGAGGACTCCCTTCCAATCCCACCATATACACAACATCACCTTCTTTGTTTGAAGACTGGCCTTTGATTGTTCCTTGGCTTGTAGAAACATCACCCTGATCTTTGCCTTCATTTTCACATGGCATTTCCCTGTATGGGCATCTGTCCTTTTCATAAGGACACTGGCCATATTAGATTAAAACCCACCATAATGTCATTTAAACTCAATTGCTCCTGTGAAGACCCTGTCTCCAAATGAGGTCATATTCTGAGGTGCAGGGCATTAAGATTTCAATGTAAGAATTTGAAAGGAGACATAACTCAACCCATAACAACAGATTGCCAATTTAAGGAGAATTACAATACTATAAAGTAGAGCCAACAATAAAATCATTTAAAAGAAATTGCCAGGATTTATTTTATAAAGTGCAAAAAATAATGGGTTGGCAAGCACAGAAATTCTAAAAATGCTATCTTTTTGTCATTTTTATTTCTGAAAATAATTAACATTTTTTTCATTTAAAAATATTTTTGAACATTTACTTTGTATCATGAGTACCCAAAACTCATCTTTACCAGTGGCAAATACAAAAGTGTTTTTACCCTCATGGATGTTACAGTATGGCAGAAAATATTTGTTCTAATTTTGAAACTTTGAAGTTTCGCTGAAATTGAAAAATACATACTAATTTTTAAGTTTAAGTTATTGATGCAGCAGACCAATTGCCCATGCTGTTTTACAACTGTCACATAGGGCTTTAGTACACATGCTGTTTAAGAGAATTGTATTTGGTAGGATATAAAATAATGGGAAATTTACTCTAATAATTTAGCGTTATATTTGGCCATTCTTCTTTTGCTTTTATATTTGTATATCACATGTTTTTTACTTTGAAAATTGAAATTAGGAAAAATAATATGACTTTTCAGATTATACATAAAGCCACTGCATGATAACGTTTTGTTGAAACTATCTGAACAGATTCTTAGGCATTTACTTTTAAACCTAAGGAAAAAATGTGGAATGCGTTTTTAATTCCGTGGTGAAGTTTTTGTAATATTTCCATTCCTGCCTTTATGGAGGCTTCAAAGATGTATTTCACCTTGCAGGCAATGATGGAACTCTTAATATTTCCTTCTAATGCTAAAGCTGAGGCGAGATGAGGTGTAGTAAACTGGGCTTCTTGAGGAAATAGCATCATAAAACATGGAGGCTCAACTTATGTTCTAGTCCGCGGTATTTTGAAAGACTATTATTATAACACAACATAGCTGTACTTAACACAATATTGAAATTCATAGACACAGAGTAAAGAATGTAGGAAACAGTCACCTGGGGGATAAGGTTGCTTTTCACTTTATATCTCAGCCTTACCCATACTTAAATATCATCTTTTTTTTTTTTCTCTTAATCTTCACACAAATATGTTTTGAATAGCAGAACAATTAAAAAGAAACCAGATTGCGGTATCTATATCTGTCACTATAACAACACCCTGGCAGACATAAATTCCCTGCTGATTTTGCTGCAGTGTATTATCTGAGAAATAAGCTAAATCTTAACCTAGTTTTTTTCACTGTAGCAGTGCATTGGAAGAAATGCCTTCTTCATCCTATTCTGAAAGTTGCGTTTTTCCCTACTGTATGAGAGATATTTGACGGATAAAATCTACTTCGTTTATTACAGAACGTTGCTATAAAAAACAACGTAGGATGGCTGACACAGGCAACTATGTGCTGCACAGTGGCCTGTGTGAAATTAACTAGGAGTATCCAGATAATTTCAGAGAACATGAAGACCAGTTTTACAGGACCAGGAAAATACCAGTGCTCTCCCTGGATCACTAGTCTCGGTCCAATTTCAAAGGCAGTTGCTCCATTGGCTGTTGTTGCTTCAATGATGCCAAAGTATATTTTTATCAGCTTACATAATATTCTGACAGCCTTGCATAGAGTTAAATGAAATATTTTTGTACAAACATACATAACTCCCAATCCATTGGAACTAAAATTAAGTCTGTGTTTTTGTATGAACTATATTAGATATAAATTCAAACCTTGTAGCTTCTGGAAATAACATAAGATGACCTTTTTTTGTGCTTTAATTAGCTGATTTGAATTTGTCATAGGTTTTAAGGAAAACGTTATCTTCATCATTTACTATTAACATGCTCCTTTTCCACTTCTCATCATAATACAAATTAAAGCTGGTTTCTATTATTACTGAAAGGTTAAAGGTGAGTACTTTTACACATAGCAAGAGCTATGGGTGTGAAGACTGTTCATCAGACACCAGTGTACACTGAACATTTTTGACCCTGGCAGTTGGATCCCTACAGCTAAAGAGCTTTTCCCAGTCATCCAATTAAGAAGGTATCAACTGTTCATAATTATGCATATCTGATGCATCACCAACCCCTTTATTCTTTTGTTGAAAATATTTGTTGTCTTAATGTCTCTCTATTGCTTTGAATTGAAAGAGCTCTTATAACCTTGATCAATATTGCCTACCCCTTTCCACAAAATGGCAAATAGAATTCCCAGGCACTTTATCATGCTGCAGAGGTCTCAGCCATCAGCTGCAGCAAGAACATTAGTGTTCAGTTAATTGGTACAGATGGTCACAGCACTGATTCTACCATTTCATTCAGCACCAATCTGGAGACTGGGGCTAGAAAGCAGATGTCAGACCAGGGGCTTTGTTGGTATTTGCTGGTGTTTCTTTCAAATGCCATTCTGTCTCTCTCTTGCTCTGCCTTCCTCCTTTCCCAATTCTTGCTTCCTGTTTCTCATGGACCTTTCATAAATTTAAAACAAAGAATTTACATGCTTTGAGACATAGATATGATTCAGCAATGTTTTTTTAAATTTGCATTGATTTCTGTATCACTGTTTTTGTTTCCAAATATTCTAGATATAATAAAAAGAAATCAAGCACTTACAACTTGAAAAACACCATGAGGAGTAGTAAAAGAACCCAAGATATAAAAAAAAAATGACCCCTAATTATAGAAGAGAGATGCTGTAACATGGAGATTAGGAATATATATTTTAAAAGGAGTGAAATATTCCAAAATATTAATTAACATTTAGAGTCCTTAATGTAAAAAGAAAATGAGACAAGTCTGAAACATGGCAGAGACAAGCATGATACATGGCAGAATGTTGTCTATGAAAAGTGCTAAAAAAAGGAGGCGAGATGTACTCTGTCTGAAAGTGGAATACAGTGATTCAATAGAAAGGAAAGATTTTGAATCAGAGGTGGAGGAAAGTGGGTGGGTTTTGCAGGAGCAAGAATAGAAGGGCAAACCCACTAGATTTGTGTGGATGATGAGTGACAGAACTACTGGTCAGGGGCTGCTAGTTGATGACAGAGGAGCTAGAACTGAAAAGTTTGGCTAGTGTTAGATTTAGGAGTTTAAACTATTCTCTAAAATCATTAGTGATTCATAGAAGGTTATGGAAAAACCTGAAACAGAGAGAGACAGAGACAGAACCAGAGGTGGTGGGCGATGGGGCTCTAACGAGAGAGACTATAAAAAATTATGATAGACACTTATAATTTTTTTTGTTTGTTTAGGGAAATGATTTGTTTGGTTCAATTAGGGTTTAGAGAAAATCTTCTGTAAAGGGCCAAGTAGTAAATGTTTTAGGCACTGTAGGCCATATCATCTGTCACAACTACTCAGCTCTGCCATTGTGACATGAAAGCAGCCATAGGCAATGCAAAATGAGTGGCTGTATTCAATAAAACTCTTATTTATGTACACTAAAACTTGAATCTCATAAAATGTTCATGTGTCATGAAATATTTTGTTCTGTGGATTATTTCAACCACTTTAAAATTTCAAAACCACTCCTTCTAGGCAGTGGGCCATAGATTGCTGACCCTGTTCTAAACAATGAAATGAATCTTTTCTATTATATCTCCCATGATGCCTAGACTTTTTAAGAAAATATAGACTTTCTTATTTTATAATAAAACATTATTCATTATAAAACATGTTGTGTAATAAGCATCAAGCAAACTTCTGAGAAAATTAATTTCTTTCATGTCTTCAATTTCATTAAAGTAATTTTTGGATAACCTTGATATAATTACCAAATTATTTTATTGAATTTATGTTTTCTATGTATGAAGCCTGCATGTAAACATACTTGCAATGGACATACATTTCACTGAGGAAAAATCATATAGAATGAACCAGGTATGATCTCAATTAACCTCTTCCTAGAGCATAGTTTGCTTTGTATAGAATAGATCATAATGCTCTAAAATAATATACAGTAAAGAAAAAGATTCATCTTCACACCACTAATATTTACAATGTAGTTGTAATTAGGGTCACTTTAATTTCCTCACATGGTTCAATACAGAAAATATGAAATAAGTCAGTGAAAAAAAAAATTAAAAAAACAAGTGCCCTATGAATCAGCTGACCCAGCCACTCATGCAAAAAACTCAGCTTGTACTAATCTCATGGGATAATGCTGCCAGTGTCTTGAAAGCTCTTCTTATCCAGAATCACTTCCTTTGACTCTCTGATGTCAATCCAGGTAGCTGAGAGTATCTTAACCGAACAACTTCTATCAGGGCCCTTCCATCTACTATCTGTCGGAAGCTGGATGAGTTGCTTAAAATAAAGCTTCCTTGTCTTCATTTGTAAAATGGGGATATTGGTGACCACTACATTGTCATTTTAAGAATTAAATAAGATAATGCATGCAAAGTGCTAGGCATGGTATCTGATATATGGTAAGCATATAATAACTCTTCTCTATTATTCCCTAATAAGTCCATGTTGATCTTTCTTATGTGCTCAAATCAAACACTTCAAGTACTCTTGCCACTGCTTTTGTTCTGCATCTGAAAATGAATCTTAGAAGCTCAAATGCTTTGGGAAAATGCTACTTTTATTGTTACAGTAAAACTGTAGTCATTCTGTGCTCATGCTCTTACAACACGTAAAAACTTAAATGAAAATTATATGGTCAAAAAAGCCAATGACACCGAGTTTATGATCCATGTGTACAGACCGTGGGCTCGTCATGGCTCTGCCACTTACTGAGGGATAGTTACTCTTTCAGTTTTCTTACTTTGAAAATGACAATGTTGATAATAATTTCCCTATCACATGCATTTTCCTCATTAGGGAGAAATTAATGTGATAATTTGCTAAGGTTGCATGTCTATTCATTGTTTGGTGGGTAAAGGTTAGTTTTAAACCTCTTCATTGGACTAGCTCCTTCCTTTCAGAGCATATGAGTTTATTTCTCCCCTCACGGGTTTATTTTTATTTAAATGTAACTATATGAAATATTTCTCACTCAAACAAGGGAGATATATGTGACTACTAAACTGTTACAGAAGTATGTGTATGTATATACACGTGTGTATATACACAAGCTCATGTATACACACACACAGACACATGTGTAATCTCAGAGATGTTCCCCAGATTGCGAAGGCCTCAGCAATCTCTCAGTGCCTCATCCTGTGGAGATCGGCATCAAAAATGCAGTCAAGACATGGATTATAGAGGGGGTGCTCAGATGATGCATCAAGGTCCTGATTCCCATTTACTATGACTACCAGCTGTTTTCTGGGGCTAGTTGATAGTTTGTGCACAGCTAGAAAACTATCATTCAAAATGACCCTTGAGTATTTATTCACAGGTTAGGTCAAATATGTGATTTAATTGTGATTCTTTATTTCCAAGTAAGGTAAAATAGTGAAGTCAGCTCTTGGCTGGGTTTTACACAGCAGAAAAAGTCTGGGGTTGGTGGTTGCAACACACCTGCAACAATGATTTCCTTGTGAGCAGGCAGGGGGAGAGGGGAGGATTTAAGGTCATTGAAGAATTAAGGTTTTGTAAAAATGCATTGTGTATCCTTTCATGCTGTCATTTTCTTAGGTCTTTGGGCTGCACCATTATGTTATTCTAGACGTATAAGTGTGTGTTGCATTAATGTTTCAGACAGGTCTTCTGAGCCAGTTTGTTGCAGTACAATGTTGTGGTGCACTAGGCATCCCTTCTGGGTCTCCACCATTAATTGCCAAAGAGCACATGGTCCTGATTTTTAAAATTAGCTTTCTTGTGAAATGGACCTGGAAATTCACATAAGCTAAATGTCAACAAGAAAAGAGAAGGTAAGATTCCTTTTGATTCTCCCATTTTCCTACAGAGAGATATGTTGGAGCTGTGCCTGCAGTGTGAATGCCTTCCAGCGCAGGCCTGCTCCCTTGCTCTGGTAGATTTAAAATAATGTCACCCAATAGATATCCAAATTAATTCCTTGGAACCCATGAATGTTACCTTACTTGAAAAAGGATCTTTACTGATGTGTTTAAGACAGGGATCCTGAGATGAGATAATCCTGGATTATAGGGGTGGGCCCTAAACTCAGTGACAAGTATCCTTATTAGAGAAAGGTAGAGGGAAGTTTGAGACCGAAGAGGAGTAGACACAGAAAGAAGAGGAAAAGACGCTGTGAAGAGAGAGGAAGAGACTGGAGTGATGCGGTTACAAGCCGAAGAACCCAAGGAATACTGTTAGCTACCAGGAACTGGAAGAGGGAAGGAAACATGCTCCCCTAGAGCCTCCTGAGGAAGCAGAGCTCTGCTTGATTTTCTTGATTTCAGACTTTTGGCCTCCATAAAGTGGTGGGAGAATACACTTCTTTCATTTTAAGCTGCCCAGTTTGTGGTACTGTACTACAGCAGCCATAGGAATCTGATATACTCCCATCCCTTTCCAATCTAACAGAGCAAACCTGAAAGTAAACTTTTATGTGCTTGTACAGTAAGGGGATGGATTGAAAACTTTCTTGGTGCCAGGCTGACTGGTTGGTTATGCCAGATATTTATAGCCTTTGTCTGGATGTGTTTAGTGCCCACACCTAGAGTCATGGTATTAATTCCTCCCTGACAAAGGAAGCCAAGCTAGGATACAAACTCTCCTCCTGCAAGGGAAAGCTAAAGGGATATCAAGACAGAAGGAAAGAATCATTACTTTTTTAATCATCTCTTCTTATTTTATTCTTATTTCTGAAATGTTATATTCATTCCATTCAAGCAAAAATTTGGAGTTGAGGAACAGTGCTCACAGGATAATAAGATACTAGGTCAGTTTGTGATTGAAGGGAGACATTTTATCAGTGTTACTTTGGTAACTTATACCCTTTCCTTCTGGAAATGCCTATTATCATCCGAGAAAAGGCCAGTCTGGAGATATAAATAGTTAGAACCTGTGCTATCTTTTGCCTATTTGCTCTCAAATCCATTCCTATCTCCCCCCTGATCTTCTCTGTATCCCAAAATACTGAGCAATGCACACTGTCTTTCCCAGACTGCTTTCTGGCTGGTGCCAGTGAAGTCAATGGCAAAGCATTTGATGGTGCGAGGAAGGAAAAAGCCAGGATATTTTTCCCTCTCTTGACTTGGATAGGATTTCTTACAATAGCTACATTTGCTCCTTGGTTCCGTCTTCTGTCAAACAGTTCTGCTCTCTAATGTCACAGGTTCTACCAAGGGTGGTGTCAATTTTCTTCCACCTTTGTGACTAGTTGCTCATACTAACTGCCTCTATTAACTGACTGGATCTTGAATGATAAGAAATCAAAGGCAACAGGTCACATTGACTCAGCATCAGTTTGAACTTAAAGACAAATCAGTCAGTCCTGACTGGTCATTTAGGTGTTCCAGGTTAAGATAATGACCGATACATGGATGGCTTTTCCAAATAAATTTGCTTTGTTCATTTAGTGTCCCAGCAGAGATTTTATCTCAAAAATGAAACAGCTGCTTAATAAGACAAATGAGAGAGAAAGCATTCTGACCTACTTTCTTTATATTTGCTGCTAGTTTTCTGATAGATTATGGTTTTCTCTTCTTATTTTCAAATTCTTATTATCCTCTCAAGAAATCTATGAGGCAGGTATTATTACCATTTTACAATTTTGAAAACTGAAGCTCAGCTTAAACTTTTTCTTAAATAACAAACTGAAATAAACGTTTTTTTTTTAATATAGGTAATCATAGCTATTATATCTTCAGTGCTTTTTCTGTAAACCACATATTGTGCTAATACCATTATACAACATTTAATCTTCCCAAAAGTTTGAGTTGGACTTTAAAGTTATCATTTTTACAGATGAAGAAACTGAAGTTCAGAGAGATTAAGTGAAGCTTAACCTAATGTAAGTCATGGAGACATTTGACACTAGGTCCATCTGACCAGAGAGGAAGGAGTTTGATTAGATCTGTTTCTAAACAAGCTTTTAAATCTGTGATCCCCGATTCATTTTGTATATTTGGTAAAAGACAAATACTGTCAGCCCCAATATTAACTTCTTTTTTTTGTTTTTCTGGGAACTGAGACCTTACATTACTACAGATAGAAATACTAAAGTTGAACAATCTTATTCTGATTTAATAAATATGATTTTTAGTAGAGTAGTAGGAAATGTATTTTTTAAAAATACTGTATATATTTGATTTGCTCTAAGAGTTCTATGGTAATGAGGGCCAAATCACTGGTCATGACCCCAATTCATTTCACGGAAATACGCTGTACATCTAAATTCAATTTAGCTGTTTAGTAAATGCATGCACTTGATTAAGAATGTAAATGATTCAATTCCATTCATCTTTATGACTTGGGAAAAACTCTAAATTGAAATACCTGCTGATGGTAGATTAATATTATGTCTACATATGAAAAACAGCTGTTAGTTTAAATAAGAAGCAAAAATACTCTTCATAGCCCAAATATAAAGTTATAAATGCAAGTACATAACAACAAATCTATCAAAAGAGTGGCAGCAAAAAAAAAGTGTCATAAATAGAGATTTACACCATTACCCACCTCAATACATACAGAAATAAAAAGATGCAAAAATAGTGGAAATAGCATCATGTGTTTTGTAACTAAGAAAGGGTCCAATATGCATTACCAATAACAAATGCTCACAGCAACACAAATTGAAAGGGTTTACATCAAATTGAAAGGGAACTTTGGGAGCACGTGAAGAAGTTATGAGCACATTGCAGTGAAGCAGGAAATGAGGTAACTCAGATGATCCCACTAATTTTTGTCAGCATAGAATGGTGAGAGCTGATCATGCTTCAAGAGGACAAAGAATAGCCTATTTCAATCCCAACACTGATGACTGACAACAAATTGGGCTGGAAAAAAAATCTGTGTGTCGAGCAGAAGTTGGAGCACAGCTAACTGAGCTTGAAGAATTTTGTTGCCTTTTCTCGTAAAACAGACTTATAATACAGTTGGATAGTAGCAATCAAAAAGAATTGGAAGACCATGACAGTGCTGCTTATATAGTAAGTAGTCACACACTTAACTGGCAAGCTTCATTTGACATGGATAGCCTGCTGAATAAAGGGAGACTGCCTTGTAGAAACACTAGCCCTTCCTCATTGTTCTGAAGGTCAGGGGTGAAGTTGGCCTGGGAAAATTGAACCAAAATCTACACAATGACTGATAAGCCCCATACTTGTGACCAGATTTAATCACTCCATACCTTTATATATATAAGCAAATAATAAACCCTATTTGATGCTGTTTTTTATTACTATTATTATTGTTATATATAATGGAAATCAGCTGATAGTTTCTTTAGGATTTTTACCTCTGTGATTTTAAGTGAAGTTGGCCTGTGATTTTCTTTCCTTGTACTTTCCCAATCCACTTTGCTAATTAAGGTAACGATAGTTTTATAAAATAAATAAGGTAATTTTTACACTTTAACTATTTGCTGTAACAACTTATATAAGATAGAAATTACATATGCCTTATACTTTTAGGAAAACTTACCTATAAAACTATCCAGGTCTGGGTATCTTTCTGGTGTGTGAGGTGGTCTTTGGATATTATTTCAATGTATTATTTATTAATCTATTCAACAGTTCCTATTCTTTTATATTTTATACTTATTCTTTTATTTTTTAAAATTTTACACTGTATACTTTTCCATTTAATGTTTTTTAACATTTTAACATTGATTTTATACCAATGTTGAGGTATAATTTATGTAAAATAAGTATATCCATTTCAAGTGTATAGTTTGATGAGTTGTGATAAGTACACGTGTACACACCAACATATACGCACCCATATAACCACTTTCACCATCAAGATACCCTCAAACCAAAATAAATTATCTTGTACCAATTCCTAGTCAGCCCTAGTCAGTCGAAACCCTCCCACCTCCCACCCCTACCTAGGCCCCAGGCAACCACTGAACTGTTTTCTGACCCTACCAAATTCATTTGTTTTTTCTAGAGTTTCACATCAATTGTATCATACAGTAAGTATTCTTTTGTGTTTGGTTTCTCTCTCTCTCAGCATAATGGTTTTGAAATTTATCCAGGTTGTTGTATGTATCTGTATTTTCTTTCATTTTGTGGCTAAGTATTCCATTGAGTGGATATAGCACAATTTATTTACCCTTTCACTTGATGATGGACATAGGGTGTTGTCGGTTTGGGTCTATTAGGAGTAAAGTTGCTGTGAGCATTACTATATAAGGATTTGTGTGTATCTTAGTCAACTCTGCTAAAATAGAACACCACGGAATGGGTGGCTTTTAAACAGCAGGCATTATTTCTCACAGTTCTGGAGGCTGGGAAGTCCAAGGTCAAGGTGCTGGCAAATTTAGTAGGTTCTTGGCTCTTCCCTCTTCCTGGCTTGTAGACAGCCACATTTTCACTGTGTACTCGCATGTCCTTTCCTTGGTGCAAGTGTGTGGGGAGAGAGGAAGCTCTGCTCTCTCTTCCACTTCTTATAAGGGCACTCATCCCATCATGAGAGCTCCACCCTCATCACCTCATCTAAACTTATTCAAAACTTAATTACCTCCCAAAGGCCCCACCTCCTAATACCATCACATTGGGGGTTAGGACTTCAACAAATAGACACATTTAGCTCGTAACAACATGGATATGTATTTTCATTTCTTTTTTTGGGTAAATATCTCAAAGTGGAATTACTGGATTGTATGTGTATAGGTATTTATGCATGTTGTGTGTTCTAAGTGTATGTTTAACTGTTTAAGAAACTGCCAAAGTGTTTCCCAGGTAGATGGCCATCTTATATGCCCCACCCTCATCAGTGCATGAATATTTTAGTTTCTTTGCATTAAAAAAAATTTTTACCATTTTTTTTTTTATTTTAGCAATTCTAACATGTATATTGATATTTCATCTCTTCCCACTGTCCAATTAGAAAGCCATCCACAGTTTTAGGTATTTGTTACAGCAGCATCCCACTTGCCACTCTCACAATCTGTATTCATTTCCTATGGCTGCCATTATAAATTGCCACAAACTGGTTGACTTAAAACAATAGAAATTGATTTCCTCACAGTTCCGGAAGCCAGAAGTTTAACATCAGCTTCACTGTGCTTAAACAAGATGTCAACATGTCTACATTTCCTCCAGAGACTCTCGGGCAGACTCCATGTCTTACCTCTTCCAGCTTCGGGTGACTTTCCTTTGCTTATGGCCAAATCACTCCAAGACTACATCTTCATATTGCTTTCTCCTTTATGTATGTATAATGTCCCTCTGCCTCTCTCTTAGGAAGACACTTGTGATTGGATTTAGGACCCACCTGGATAATCCAGGATAATCTCCACACATCAAGATTCTTAAATACAGCTACAAAGATTCTGTCTCTTTATAAGGTAACAGGACTAATTAGGACTGGATATCTTTCTGGTGGCCATTTTTCCTCTTACTAGATATGGCCAATTCAGTTTGGGTCAAACTGGCTGTGTGGGGTTCTCATTTAGTTAAATGCAGACTATCAAAGAAGGAGAAAGTGTGTTCTCAGAATTTTCGGAATATACCTCCTTAGCATTGTGATTAACATATATTAAATTTGCATTTACTATATTTAATATATTAAATATTTAATTTAAATAAACTTATAGCTCATTTTAATTGATGTTATATCTATCATGGGGCATCTCTGAATAAAAGCTACTATAAGCCTCATCTAAAATACATTTAACTCCTCAGATTATTAGTTAAGAATGAATTTTATTCAATCCTTCTGTGAATAATGTTTTAATTTTTATGTAGTATTTTATAAAAATTTTATTTTCGTTTTTTCAGTCCTCAAAACTGTATGCTCTATATCATCTACTGAGACAACTACAGAGTAATGAGTCTTAACACTTAGGCAGTAGAAATTCAGATTTCTCTAAAACTTCAAAGGTTCTTTGAAAGACAGTGTGATAATTATGGTTTAGTTTAACTGTCAAAAATATAAACAATTGCTTGTTAAAAAAGAAAGGAAACATCTTTTGAAAATTTTCAGCAGTTTAAATAAAGTTGGTTTTTTTTTTTTTTTTACTTAACATTTGCTTTATAGCAATGTGGAAGAAAACATAAAATTTAGACTCAGAAATCTCTGAAATCAGTTTGAATTTATTTTTAATGCTTTTGATTATTTTAAACTCTCCATTAAAACTGTGGGCAGGCACAATATGCTCATTTTATTTTTTCAAATTCTGTCACTGTCACCCACCAATGAAATACTAAAAGGATTAAGAAGCTGCAGGTCTCACGCACAATCATGTTTAATTAATTAATGAATTTATTTATTAAGCTTGCTCCTGGGAATTGTGACTCTAAATAAAATAGAAACTTTATTCTTATTTTTTAGACTAGCAAAATAAATAGATTGTACTGGGATAATTTAAAAAATATATTTGTGACACATTTTCTATCATATTATTTTGAACATTTATATGTAAGTAAAAAAATATAAATTTATCAGTTCAAGAAATATTAATTTCATGTACTGTATTGTAGGAACTGTTCTAGGTACTAGGGATATAGAGTAGAAAATCAAACAGAATATAACCTGTGTCCTTGTGGAGTTGACATTCTAGAAAAGAAGAAACATCAACAAAGTAAATAATATAAAAAATAGACTATTTTAGATAGTGATAAGTGTATGAAGAAAAATAAAATAGAGAACAAGGATGAGTGGTGATGGGAGATGACATTGCAATTTTCCATAATGTAATCAGATTAAACTCCATTGAAAAGTGGACATTAAAGAAAAGACCTAAAGGAGCTGAGAGACAGAGCCATGTACATATCTGTGGGAACACATTTAACCAGAGGAAACATTAAGTGCTCTGTTTGAGAAACAGTGATAATGCCAGTGTGTCCCAATAGAGTGACAAGAGGTCAAGGGAGTGGTAGAAGATAAGGCTAAAGAATGGGGCCAACTCTGTTGGGTCATATAGGCCACTGTAAGAATTTTGTATTTGACCATGAATGAGCAAGATTTCTTTGGAGGGTTTTAAGCAAAAGAGTAACTTGTTCAGACTAAATTTTAGAAGGATTACTCCCTGTGGAGATTGAACTGATTGGGGGAGGTTTCCAGGGTGGGAGGCGTGTGGGAAGGACTGACATGGCAGACAAGGAGGAAATCATTTAGGAAAAAATTAATCAAATCAATCTGCTGAAATAAGTATGCTGATGAGTAAAATCTATAGTGAGTAAAAATTATTTCAAAGCTGACACGCCAGTGAATATAGAATTGTAATTTATATTTTTATTAAACAATACTTAGAAAACTTTATGAATAATTACTAAATGAGATTAATGTGAATTTTGTTATATGCTTTTGGATCTGATTTGAGAAGAATTAAACTTAAAAGAACAATAGTTAGAAGTAGCTAAATTAGGAGATGCTTGAGTTGTTACCTAGTAGGGTTATATATTTTACTCTATTCAAAGTTATTTCCCCAAATATGTCTTGGATGCCACTCTGATACTGAAAAATCTCCTAAAGGCTACTGTTGCATGACTCATTATAATATCTGTCAGAAAGATAATCTTATTTCAAGACTTTTACTTGTTTTCCTTTTACATTTACTTGTCCATATATGCACTGTCCAATAAAATAGCCACTAGCCACATACAGCTCTTCAACACTTGAACTGGGGCTAGTCTGAATTAAGATCTGCTTTAAGTGTGAAATACATGCTACATCTCAAATATTTATTATGAAAAAATAATGTAAAATATCTCATTATTAACTGTTTTTATATTTGATTACATTTTGAAATGTAAATCATGTGAAAACATTTTGGACATATTGAGTTAAATAAAATATATAAATAAAATTAATGTTACTAGCTTCTTTTTAGCTGTTTTAATAAGGGTATTAGAAAATTTAAAGGTACATATGTGGGTCAGATTATATTTCTATTGGACAGTGCTGGTCTAGATGCTAGATGAACTCTAAGGTAATTTTTTAAATTATAGTAATATTGTAAGAATAATAAGTACAATATATGAAGTAAAAATAGACTTAGTATAATTGGAGGTTATGTATATGATAATGAAAGTAAAATGAGCAATTTATCCTGGGAAAAAAAGATAAATTGCTCAATTAGTGAAGTGGTGAAAAATGGATAGCTATGTGTAAAAAATCTGGATATCTATCTATGAGAATCAGAGTTCCCCATGGTATATCAACATTTAGGAAAAGGAAATTTAAGAATGTGATGTCCCAAGGAAAGGGACTTGAAAACCTGGAAGATTTTGGACTGAGTGTAATCTCAATATAACCTGTGGCTGCAACAAATTGTTTCAGTCTTTAACTTTTTTGCGATTTCTTTGGTATAAATCTTTGTTTTTATTTTTAATACTTCATCATTTTTAGAAGTTATATCAATTATTTCCAGAATAAACTATTCTGTTTAAAACTGTAAAACTATATTTTTAAGTAAATTCAACATTATGGCCTGAAAGGTCAAAATGTTCTATTGTTTTCCTTCTGTTTCATTTAACAAAACATCCATTTAAATAAATAACCTTGAATAATATTTTAAGAACTCTTAACTATATATATAACTATATTTAAGACTCTATATTCTATCTGTGCACACTGCCCACTTTGGGGTGCAGTTAAGGGGGAGGTGGAATTGACAAATATTGATAATAAACAAATACAAGGATTACAATGTTTTGTTTCAATACCAATACATTACAAATTAATTACAAGATTTTAAAACTTTAACCCTGCTTCTGATGCTTTCCTGTCATTTATCATTGGTTTGAATTAACAGAAGCATAAATCCAAATGACAGATTAATAGATGCAAACCGATACTAGCTAACAAAGGTTATACTTCTTTCTAAATGGACCAATCAGTGATAGACCTGAATTCACTGTGTTGGAATGTTGGAGAGGCTGAGTTGGAACATGAATGCCAAATTCTGTCCAGAATCTCATTCTTGTCTTACATTGGAGTGTGTCAAATTGTTCTCAGATTCTCAATATCCCCACAGCAAGTGGCCCATAAATATTTCCTCCTGCTAGACTCGTAGGTCTTAGAAAATCCTGAGGCTCTGCCTTCTGAAGATTTTCTGCTCATCCTTTCTGTACTTCTTGTAGAAGCTCTGATTTCTAGCTCTTCTGCTTCATATGAACTGGCTATTCTTTCAGTGTCTGTCTTTGTGCAACATACAGACTTCAGGATATCTTCAATACATGCTCTACAGCTTAGTGCCAGCATCTTTGGCTTCTGAGTTCAGCCTCAGTTCTTGAGAATTCAGCCAGTAAAGTGGGACCTCTGGAAACATAATTTTATCCAGGAGAGGTGTGATAGAAGAACTTGGATGAGGAGAGCAAAGATTAGTGTTCAATAGTAGTGATTCACTGTGTTTGGATAGCATTTTTTAAAAACTTTTTACTGGAGTGTAGTTGATTTACAATGTTGTGTTAGTTTCAGGTGTACAGCAAAGTGAATCAGTTATACATATACATATATTCATTCTTTTTTAGATTCTTTTCCCATATAGGCCATTACAGAGTATTGAGTAGAATTCCCTGTGCTATAAGTAGGTCCTTATTAGTTATCTATTTTTTATATATAGTAGTTTGTATATGTCAATCACAATCTCCCACTTTATCCCTCCCCCCCCCGTTACCTCCTGGTAACCATAAGTTTGTTTTGTACATCTGTAACTCTATTTCTGTTTTGTAGATAAGTTCATTTCTACTGTTTTTTTTCTTTTTTAGATTTCACATATAAGCAATTATCATATGATATTTGTCTTTCTCTGACTTACTTCACTCAGTATGACAATCTCTAGGTCCATTCATGTTGCTGCAAATGGCATTATTTCATTCTTTTTTATTGCTGAGTAATATTCCATTATGTATATGTACCACAACTTCTTTATCCACTCCTCTGTTGATGGACGTTTAGGTTGCTTCCATATCCTGGCTATTGTAAATAACATTGCAGTGACCATTGGCGTGCATGTATCTTTTCGAATTATGGTTTTCTCTGGGTATATGCCCAGGAGTGGGATTGCTGGATCATATGGTAGCTCTATTTTTAGTTTTGTAAGGAACCTCCATACTGTTCTCCATAGTGGCTGTATCAACTTACATTCCCACCAACAGTGCAAGAGGGTTCCCTTTTCTCCACACCCTCTCCAGCATTTATTGTTTGTAGATTTTTTGATGATGGCCATTCTGACTGGCCTCATTGTAGTTTTGATTTGCATTTCTCTAATAATTAGTGATGTTGAGCATCTTTTCATGTGCTTTTTGGCCATCTGCATATCTTTTTTGGAGAAATGTCTATTTAGCTCTTCCGCCTATTTTTTGATTGGGTTGTTTTTTTGATATTGAGCTGCATGAGCTGTTTGTATATTTTGGAGATGGATAGCATTTTATTATTGCAAAATTTCTTCACATATTTTGTCTCACTCGCACATAATGTTTTCCACAAGGCTGTGATCTGAGCAGTGAATGTTTTAATCTTCTACCATAGAGAAGTGGACAATGAAGTTTCAGGGCAGTTAAGCCCAAAGTCAGAACAATATTTAGTGATGTTCCCCGAACTTGAATCATCCTCGTCAGGCCCTTAGCTCAGTACTGTTTTCACCCTCTGTATCATCTCTACCAAAAAATAGAGACCAGATTACAATTTTCGTTGTTATAATAAAATATTTGAAAGCTTCTCTATATAATATAGTCCTTCAGTTGGTTACATGCTTGTAGAGTCTCACACGTCTGTTATCAAGATTCATATGTTAATTGAAAAGAGTTTTAGCTAAGTGGAATAACATTTTTGGGGAATTCTTGCCTCATCCAGTCACAACTAGTGGCCACATTATTCATAGCCAATATAAAGTGGAGAAAAACATTTTCTAAGTGAGTAAAGGGGAGTATAATGCTAATATTCAAGTAACACTTTCCATTACCAGATGAGGAGAAATAACTTTCAAATGAAAGCAACAAAAAAGTCATACCATATTTTTCCCAGTATTTTATTCAGAAAAAAACTCCCTTGGGTTATGTGAACTGTCTGAATACAATAGAGCTAAGTGAGGAACAAGTTGTTATACAGAAATAAGTGACAAAAGGTGTTAGTCACAACTAAAGCATCAAAAGTAAGTACTAAAGGAGCAGAAATGTGGGCTGAGGTGTGATCACCTGTAGAGTTTTATAACACTACTGGTAAGCCTTTTGAACACTTTCTAGGTAGATCATTCAATCCAATGGCCATCAAGGGTGATAACGTTGAGAGTATGCTTCATGTTCTATTTCCAACCAGAGAACAAATCCAATGACAGAAGTGATGAAATTATATCAATTTGTACAATAGTTCGTCTCACTTTACATGTGGCTCCAGCACAAGTAAAGGAACACATTCTGTCTTAGAGTGTTTCTTTCAGTGTGTATGAGCCAGACCTATGAGAAAATTTTAAACACTTGTACTAAGCACTTTTGGTCCACAAGTCTACATTGTAAGATTGATACTGAGTGATAGGGTAGTAAAAAGTTACTAGTAAAAGAAGTCTTCCTTAAAACCACTCATAATATTATATTTCTTACTCTTCAAATATAATCTGTAAGATTATTTAAATTTTGAACTTGAAAATTTTGTCATGTATCAAAAAGAAGTTGATCAAAAATATGGGTGCCAAATGAATTGAAATTTTTAGTTTCAAATTTGCTGCAATACATTAAGGTAACTTCACAGGACATAAAAGACGTATTTTATAACAAAGGCCCATACATATGATATGTGTCTTCTCCCAAGCCACGTTTAAAAATCATATACAAGAAAGTCACATTTGCTATGTTTTTGCAATTTCTGATAATAAACATTTGTTACTTTATAACTTGATAAAGCTAGTTATATTTCCCTAAATATTTGACTTCCAGTGATTATTTGAATAAAAGCAATTAGAATATATGGATCCCTGGAACCACATTCTAACAGGGCCACAATCAGCTGGAAATGACTTGTGAGGCCCCTTTCAACTGGATGTGTACCCTCCTCTCATAATAATCTCTCTCAGTCTTTATTTTTCTTACTTGTGCTTACTATATTCATTTTATTTTCCCACTTGTATCATAGCTATTTATGTTTTTATTGCCTAATCCAGAAATTCTGTAAGGAGCTTCTCATCTTTCACTATGTTTGATTCATGAGGCTTCTGGTTAAAACACATTAAAATCTATAATTTTATGCTTTTTTTTTCCTGATAGCTAAAATATTTTGAAATTGAAAACAAGTAAACCCCATGAAATACTTAAATTCTGGTATTAAATGCATGACTTTAAAAGCCAATAGTTGACTTTTAAAATAAATTAAATGAAAGAGAACAAATAAAGAAATAATGGGTATTAATTTACATGGTGTGAATGCAATGTATGTTATTACAAAGCTTTAAAAGGTTACGAGCTTAACTTTGTCTCGATACTACAACTAAAGTTTGTCAAACCATTATAAATGTTTCATCTGTTTATAAAAATGGTTTGCCTTTTATAAAAAATAGAAGGAAAAATGTAACTAACTTGTATTGAACTCGACTTATATGCCTGACACTATTAAACATACATTCTATACTATTATGACCTTGTCCCCTGTCCCTCAGATACCTTATCTCTGTTCTTCTTTTCCTCTCCTTTGCTCAGCAGGCTAACACTTCAGACCATATCACCTGAAATTTGTTGCAAATTTGCTTTCTGACTGCATTCTACTATTATCTTTATAGAGTTATTAAAGATAAGGAGAGTATCATATTAAATGATGACATTTTCCAAAGTCCAAAAATTAGGAGGCCACTTATTCCAGTGGAAAAGTCGTGAATGTAAATGTATTAAGTTGGCCCTCCATATCTGCAGTTTCCACAGCTATAGATTCAACCAACCTTGGATCAAAAATATTCAGAAAAAAATCCAGACAGTTCTAAAAAGCAAACCTTGACTGTGTCTTGCTGCATACAGGCAACTATTTACATAGCATTTACGTTGTATGAGGTATTATAAGTAATCTAGAGACATCATTTTATATAAAGGACTTGAGCATCCACTCATTTTGGTATGTGAGGGGAATCTGGAATGAATCCCCTTGCAGATACAAAAGACATGACTGTATACTTGGTTTCTACTCTTGGTTATTGTATTAGTTTCCTAGGGCTGCTATAACAAAGAACCACAAAATGGGTAGCTTAAAACTACAGAAATTTCTTGTCTCCCAATTCTGGAGACTGGACATTTGAAATTGAAGTGTTGGCAGGGCCACATATTTTCTGAAGTTTCTAGGGTAGCATACTTCCTAGATTTTGGTGGTTTCCAGAAACCCTCAGAGTTTCTTAGCATGTAGATGCATCACTGCAATTGCTGCCTTCATCTTCATATCGCGGTCTCCCTGTATTTCTTCATATCATCTTCCCTCTGTGTCCAAATTTCCCTTTTCTTATAGGGACAGCAATTATTGTGTTAAGCAATGCTCTTATACAGTATAACCTCATCTTAACTTGATTACATCTGCAAAGACTTTTTAAAAATAAGATCATATTCACTGGTTCCAGGTACATGTGAAGTTTTTTTTTTTTTTGGAGTGGGCACTATTTAACTCAGTACAATTACTAAATATTTGACACTGGGTACACATTTTGTACCTAAAATTTCTCATCTATCAAATGGAAACCAAAAAGAAATGTCTCCATTTTTTCCAAGCCAAATCACAGCATGAATTCCAGATACTCTCTGGGAAAAGTTTCAGGAGAAGAATCTCCAAATAAGAATCTCTGGAGATGACAGTCCATAGAATTGAAATCCCTTGATTTTCACCCTATTTGACTTTGCACCATTGCCAGGCCTATGCCCCTTTTGTTAAACATATCTAAATCCTTTTTCTTGTTTTTCCTTAATATAGTTCAAAATGGGAAGCTTTTCTAAAATAATTTATAAATTACATGTAACAAAAAAAATGACTAGAGAAAATCAAATAACATAGAAATCAATGTGTGCATACACAAGCATGCAATTGTTTCCTGAATTACCATATTCCATGTCTGATTTATTTTAACTTCCTCAGAATTTAACTCTTTTTTCCAGTTCTGTTTTTTCTTCTCCTGTAGGAATCTTATTGGAGAAATCTTATTCTCCAACATGTTTTGGAGATGCAATGACGTTAAGGTAATTCTCAACACATGATTCAGTACCTAGTAGAAGGCCTGAGTTCAGTTAGTTGATTAGATAGGTAAATTGGCTAGATAAATAAAAATAGATTTACACTTCTCTAGATACTTAGCATAGAAAGAATCTCAGAGATTTTTCCTATGATGTCTGTTATGATGGAGTAGTAGCTGAAAATTTTTGCTTATGTTATGACTTACAAAAGCCTTTCTCAATTTCTGGCAGTTGTATCAAAATGTACTCAATCCTCATTATTCATGTATTCCATATTTGAGAATTTGCCTACTTGATAATTCTGTTTGTAACCCCAAAGTCCATAGTTACAGTACGTTCATGGTCATTTATAGATTTGCTAGATTGGCAAAAAGTTTGGGAAACCTGACAGGAATGTTTCCAGCTGTGGTCACACAAGGTGATGGTTTGCCTTCTTGTTCCAGCTCTGGTACTGTAAATAAGTGTCCTGTTGTGGTTCTATACAGTGTTACATGTTTTCATTTTTCTTGTGATTTTGCTATTTAAAATGCCCCCCAAGCATAGTACTGAAGTCCTGTGTAGCTTTCCTAAGTACAAAGATGCTGCGATGTGTCTTACAGGGGAAATATGTGTGTTAGACAAACTTCATCCAGGCATGAGTTACATTGCTATTGGTCATGAGTTCAGTGTTATGTATTGATCAGTTTATGAAAATTCTATGACCAGAGGCTCACAGGCACCTTTGTATATCCTCTAGGAGCAGTGGTTCAGTAATTACTAATTCAGGGTTCACAGTGGCTTTAGAGAACATAACTATCTCAAATAATGAGAATCAACTATACATGTTGCAAGAAATCCAAATCGGAAAAGAAGAAGTAAAGCTGTCACTGTTTGCAGATGACATGATACTATACATAGAGAATCCTAAAGATGCTACCAGAAAACTACTAGAGCTAATCAATGAATTTGGTAAAGTAGCAGGATACAAATTTAATGCACAAAAATCTCTTGCATTCCTGTACACTAATGATGAAAAATCTGAAAGAGAAATTAAGGAAACACTCCTATTTACTTTTGCAACAAAAATAATAAAATACTTAGGAATAAACCTACCTAAGGAGACAAAAGACCTGTATGCAGAAAACTATAAGACACTGATGAAAGAAATTAAAGATGATACAAACAGATGGAGAGATATACCATGTTCTTGGATTGGAAGAATCCACATTGTGAAAATGACTACACTACCCAAAGCAATCTACAGATTCAATGCAATCCCTATCAAACTACCAATGGCATTTTTCACAGAACTAGAACAAAAAATTTCACAATTTGTATGGAAACACAAAAGACCCGGAATAGCCAAAGCAATCTTGAGAAAGAAAAACGGAGCTGGAGGAATCAGGCTCCCTGACTTCAGAGTATACTACAAAGCTACAGTGATCAAGATAGTATGGTCCTGGCACAGAAACAGAAATATAGATCAATGGAACAGGATAGAAAGCCCAGAAATAAACCCATGCACATATGGTCACCTTATCTTTGATAAAGGAGGCAAGAATATACAATGGAGAAAAGACAGCCTCTTCAATAGGTGGTGCTGGGAAAACTGGACAGCTACATGTAAAAGAATGAAATTAGAACACTCCCTAACACCATACGCAAAAATAAACTCAAAATGGATTAAAGACTGAAATGTAAGGCCAGACACTATAAAACTCTTAGAGGAAAACATAGGCAGAACACTCTATGACATAAATCACAGCAAGATCATTTTTGACCCACCTCCTAGAGAAATGGAAATAAAAACAAAATTAAACAAATGGGACCTAATGAAACTTAAAAGCTTTTGCACAGCAAAGGAAACCATAAACAAGACGAAAAGACAACCCTCAGAATGGGAGAAAATATTGGCAAATGAAGCAACTGACAAAGGATTAATCTCCAAAATTTACAAGCAGCTCATTCTGCTCAATATCAAAAAAACAAATACCCCAATCCAAAAATGGCAGAAGACCTAAATAGACATTTCTCCGAAGAAGATATACAGATGGCCAACAAACACATGAAAGTATGCTCAACATTACTAATCATTAGAGAAATGTAAATCAAAACTACAATGAGGTATCACCTCACACCAGTCAGAATGGCCATCATCAAAAAATCTACAAACAATAAATGCTGGAGAGGGTGTGGAGAAAAGGAACCCTCTTGCACTGTTGGTGGGAATGTAAATTGATACAGCCACTATGGAGAACAGTATGGAGGTTCCTTAAAAAACTAAAAATAGAACTACTATACAACCCAGCAATCCCACTACTGGACATATACCCTGAGAAGATCATAATTCAGAGAGAGTCATGTAACACAATGTTCATTGCAGCTCTAATTACAATAACCAGGACGTGGAAGCAACTTTAGTGTCCATTGACAGATGAATGGATAAAGAAGATGTGGCACATATATACAATGGAATATTACTCAGCCATAAAATGAAACAAAATTGAGTTATTTGTAGTGAGGGGGATAGACCTAGAGTCTGTCACACAGAGTGAAGTAAGTCAGAAAGAGAAAAACAAATGCCGTATGCTAACAGATATATATATGGAATCTAAAAAAAAAAAAATGTTTTGAAGAGCCTAGGGGCAGGAGAGGAATAAAGATGCAGACGTAGAGAATGGACTTGAGGACACGGGGAGGGGGAAGGGTAAACTGGGATGAAGTGAGAGAGTGGCATGGACTTATATACACTACCAAATGTAAAATAGGTAGCTAGTGGGAAGCAGCCACATAGCACAGGGAGATCAGCTCAGTGCTTTGTGGCCAAGAGGGGTGGAATAGGGAGTGTGGGAGGGAGATGCAAGAGGGAGGAGATATGGGGATATATGTATATGTATAGCTGATTCACTTTGTAATAAAGCAGAAACTAACACACCGTTGAAAAGCAATTATACTCCAATAAAGATGTTAAAAAAAGAAAAACTATACATGTTACTCTTTCACTGAGAGGCATTTTATTCAACAAAATATACCCAGAAAGCTTGGGGAAATGGAAATAATGTTTATTTAATCGCCACCTCTGTGAATACAGTATTTTTTTGGTAAATAGTCCATAGGCTTTAAACATTTTCATAAACTGCTTTTATCTGCAGATTTAACGAATTCATTTTAATGAGGAATATCTGCCATATAATTAATTAACAAGCAAGTCCTCTTTGTCAAAACAATTAGTTGGATCAGAATAACTTTCTGTCAGAAAAAAAGTCTAAGTGTTTCAATTAAAGTAAATGTATTAATAATCTTTTTTGAGGAGTAGTATAAAAAAACCAGTGAAGAATACATTGTAGACTCTTTTGCAAAATATATAACTAAAAATAATCAAGTCAAATATTTAAATAGTTATTTTAACTTACATATTTTATAACAAGTTAAGTACCAATAATAAATTATTTCTCATTTTTTTACTTCAATAGTATAATATAATGTAATGTAACATAACCTAACCTAATACAATATATAGTGAAAATTAGAAATTTTCAGACTGTCAGTATCAAAGACTGACAAAAGGTCATAGAATTCCTTTTGCAAAGTTGTGTGTGTGTGTGTGTGTGTATGCATGCACACCTATCAAAATTTGATTTTTATTTATTGAGAATAATTAACCAAGACTAAAATATACAGATCAGAAATAACTCAATTTCATAGGACTTCATTTACAAGCTTTTCTTATATATTTAATAAAAGAGAAGTGTATATAATTCTAAAAACAAACTGGTTCAACAGTTAGTATATATATATATTATTTTATTGAAGATAAAAAAATCATTTCACAAGTTGTAGTAAGATGAAGATTGGCTATAATTAGAATATTTATTCCATATGATATGATTTGATATATCAAACCTCAACTACACTGAAAATGCAAAAAAATATATAATAATTTTATCCTTATGTTTCTCTAATGGTTTTAGAAAAATTTAGTACTTTTGGAAAATAATTCAGTTACATGTAAAAGAATCTACATCACCAATCCCTACTTCAGCTATTCAAATGTGGTTTCCTTCCAGATATTGACATATTTTAGAAATGAGAATTAAGAATATTTGAAATAATTTATTGTATTTAAATATGTAGGGAGTAGGTAGAAACATTTTTAGCATTCTGTGTTTCTCATTGATGCTCTCATTACATTCATGGGAATTCTCCCTCAAGAATACTTATTGAAAATTGTCTGGAAAAAGAAGGGGCAAATAAATACTTCCTTAGAGTATTTATTGAAAATTGTCTGAAGAAGGAAGAGGAAATGTTTTTAAGTAAAAATTGTATTACTCCACCCACTACCATATATATGCACTCCAAACATTCCAATGCAGGTCAAAATGCTCCTTTTGCTATGTTAAACCATAACAAAAATTATTCAAGACAAGAAAGAAAGCCTTAATGTTTATAGCATTGTGGTCAGTCACTAAAGAGAGTTCCTCTTGTTTAGAGCCTGGAAAATATTCTCATGGAATGATAGCATGTTATGATCTGGATTCAGTGAGTGATACGTGTTTCTTTTGTAAGTGATATGAAACGCTATTAAGAAAACAGAAGATTTCTCAAAAAGATCAAATTTAGAACAGAATCCATATGAAAGTCAAAGATTTACCTTAAAACCACTTCTTTGTTTACTTTTCTTTAAAAGTTTTTCATTACTATTCCTTGGAAAGTCTTGTTTCTTACACCCAGAAATACAGTTGTACACTCTGTATTTCTAAATCCTGGTTTAAAGAATTTGGCTAAACTTGTCTATGACTTTCTAGGATGTTGATCGGTAGCATTGCGATTTTTTTTCTTATAAGAATTGCTGAACATCCCAAGCATGGGTACAAAGATATTAAATGATGGAGTGATTCAAAACTGGATTTTACTGGGTAGCTGTGTCAGAGCGATACAAAGGAATAGTTGAACTGAAATAATATACCATGAAATCAATTAGGCTAGATGGAGGCAGAAAAGTTCTTAGAGACTGAGAGAATGTAGGGACTGAAAACCTGGACCCCTGTGAGGTTAAAGATCAGGTCTTTTGGGGTGACTATAAGAGAGACCCAAAGGGAAATAGCAGACAGTTTTTGGAAAGTGGTGTTTTCTAATATAACTTTTTATAAATGGAACAATTTAGAATTAGCAAAAGTGCTGTGGTGTGGCCATGAGATTGGGTGGCTAAAATTGAACAGAGGAATTAACGGGAACATAAATTGAGAAATTTAAGAAGCTGAGAGAGTAGGCCATTGTTTGAGTCATCTCTGAATGAATAATAGAGCTGTAGTAGAGAGGAATGTCGTGAGCCAGGGCTAAAAGTTCTTTTCTGAAAGAGAAGGAGTGATCAGGAGGTCGGTAGTGACAGAGACAAAGGGGAGTTCAGATTGCCTCAGTGTCAGTGGAGGATCATGTTAATATGAGCATTGTGGAAGAAGAGTCTGGAAGAAGCACTTGGGAAAGGTAGAATGCTGACCTTCTCTTTGAAACCTGAGTCATGTGTTGTGTAAAGCCTCCACTCTGGGAAGCTCTGGGAAAATCAGTAGTCCCAGGAAGGGACCAGGATCCAGTTACAGCAAGAAGGTGGAGGGGGATTCTCAGTAAAACGGTCAAGGTAGGTTTTTATTTTTTAATTATTTTTTTAAAAAACATTTTTCTTACAAGGAGAGAAACATTTTAGGGAACATGGTAAAAGGTTTAGAAGAAATGAAATTAAGTTAGGGAGAAAGAAGTATAGATTAGTTTGAGGATAAAATTTCAGGAGAAGAAAAATGACTAGGGAATTTTATATTTTGTACCATGATTAAGACCTGATGGATTTAGTAACTGGGCCAATGACTAATAAAGAGTAATCTCAGAAATACTCTGGTGGGTAGGATGTGGTGTAGGGGATATGGTGTAGGGTAGGGTAGGGTAGAGATAAGAGCACATTATTCCTAGGTGCCCTTGACACAGAGGGTAAGTAAGGCCACTCAAGTTGCTGGCTGTTCTCTGTGATCTGGGGATACCTTCTGGGACCCTGGTCATCTTGGTACCCATAGAGGAATTAGCAGAAAGCCTGGTAATCAGCTTCCTACTCTAGACACCAAGGTGGACCAAGCAGAGTTCAGAGCGCAGAACTCCTCCTTTGTCAGTAAAGAAATCTGTTTGCCCACGAATGTCATGGGTCTCTAGATTAGCTCTAAGTGCTGCTGGAGATACTTCTAGAAAGATAAACACCAAAAGCTCCTTATCTTGCACCTGAAGCTCTCATCCTCTTCATGAGGAGGTCTTGGAGAAGCTAAGCCAAGAATCCTTAAAGAGTAATTTATACTCAAATGGTTGTCCCAGGACTAAAAGGACTAATCCTCAATTGAAATTATATAGAAAAATAATTGAGAGGAGTTATAAATAAGCTAAGAAGACATTCTTTATGGATAATAAAAAACAAAAAGCTGAAAGTGTATTTTTTGTTTTTTTCTCAAATTTTAAAATTTATGCATATACTTTATACTAATTATTCAGGGCTTGATGGCCATAGAGTGAGAAAAATAAGAAAAATATTTTCTTGCGTTACCTTCTTCATAGAGGTTAAGACCTCAGTGTACTTACTTATAAATTGAGTGTACCTATATCTTAGGCTTACTCTAGCTCTGAAATGAATGATTCTCTTTGTGGAAGAAAATCAAACACAGTACCATTCACACACATCTTTATTTGAAAATGCCAGGCTTGAGACTGGCAAAGGAGCTGAGGGTCTAACTTGGGAAAGCATGGCTGACTGTTTTACAGGGCTTCACTAGGAGGAAGCCAAGTAAGATTAGGCTAGTTTTGAGACTAGTTGGTCAGGGATAGTACTCAGAAGAGGAAGAAATTAGTTTTGCAGATCAACAGCCATTGTTTGGGCTCTTTGGATTTTCTCAAGGACAAGAGAAAGGGAGACTCTGAGGCTAAGGTCATGTGCTGTTGGGAGCGAAGGAACAGCTGCCGGGGACAAAGACATCCAAGAACCACAGTGGATGTTTCTTTGTACTCAGAGTCTCTCATTCTCTTCTTTTCATATTTTATCAGTCAATAAATTTAAAAATAAATAAATCAGCTTATAGCCTCAGGAATACTATAAACCAAATGTGAAATTTGGGTTTAAGGCCCATTTGAAGTTCAGGTTTCTTTTTATTCTGGAAATAAAACTTTGCTCTTTTGAATAAATTATAGGGTCAGTTTTGAATCTATGTGTAGTATAGTTTCAATGTCTGAGTCAATTATTCATTCATTAATTTATTCTTTCATCCATTTACACATATTTATTGGAGACTTTCTATGTGCCAGCCTGTTGTAGGCACTCAATAAACAGAGAGAGAGAGAGAGAGAGACCCCTCTTAAAGAGCTTGTGTTTTAAAACTAGTAGTTATATGTTGTCAAGCACAATGACCTAATAATAAATTAGTGTATCAAGCTATAATAAATCACCAAGCTTAACAACTGCTAATTGTCAAAATGTAAATTTTAAGTTATTTATTGATGAATGTAAATTTCAAGCAAGAAGGGATCTTCAAACATGTAATCTGCCTCATGTATCTTCTATCTGCCTCATGTATCTTCTATCTGTGGAGTCACTCCTTGCTCCAGGGAGAGGTTTAAACATTATGGAGTCAATGACTTTTTAGTACCAAAAAATTACTTAGTTGCAACATGAGTACTCGAAACATAAAATCGGTAACAAACAAGACTTTTTCTTAAATCATGAGATGTCCTTAGTTTTCCAAATAATCTAATATGTTAAAAATTTTCCTTTAATAACAGTTTTGAAAGAATGCATGTAACAAAAGCTAGAAAGTTGAATGAGAGTTTCAAATGGACCCCACAACCCTCTATAAAAGTCTTACTCATCTTAGGAAGAAGGGGAAAAAATCTTGTAAAAGACTGAATAGTCCTGAGGAAACTTCAACTTCCATGACCAATACTCACTGACCTTGGCTGTTTTATAGGGGGTCATATTTTATTTTTGTACAGGTAAACTGCTGAATGATATCTGCTATGCATTAGGACAAAAAGCATTTTTCTGCATTTATCATGCTACTGTTAACACTCCTTCCAACCCCTGCTCACTGATGTGTTCATTTCTTTTTTCAGCTTAGACTAGAAGTTCAGTGAGAAAATTCATCCCGTTGCTTCTTACCATAAGTCAGAGATTTAACACAACACAATTTCCCTAGCTGGAAATCTTAACTCATTCTTCAACCTCAGAGAAAAGGGATTCGGAGCATGTTTAATACATCATTTATGCATTTTGTATTTAACTGCTTCTAGTGAAAATAAAAATTATACTGAATATTGAGTCATCTGTATTCTATTAGCACTAAAACATTACACAATGGAGTTTTCCTTTGTTCAGTGTTTTGCTTTTTTCTCCTTACCCCCTCCCCTTTTTAACTACTTGTATATGATGTTTTTTTCCCCCTGCGGTTTTGGTTCCAAAATTTAGTTTCTTAATAGAGAGATGTACAAACAAATGGTGTTTTCAAGTAACAAACAAGATTTTCACTTGGGAGGATATAAATTTGATCACCCTCTGAAAGCATTTCTTAGGGCTTGCAGAATAAAGGTAAAGGGTTCCAATCTCATTAAAGTGTTCACAGTAGTCTCCAAAATCTTCAAATCTTAATGAAGGGAGTAGCTAAAGGGTTTAGACCCTATCATAATTTTGGTAAGAAAAGTTTGGCTCCATTTTGTTTGCAAGGACCAAAATTAGCAATGCCAGGAAGATTCAAGAATAATTGTGTAATTCTAAAGGCAAAATTTGGCTTGTAATATGCTGCCAATTGAATTCTATGTTAATCCTTATGATAACTCTGAGTCAGATTAACTCTGACCTCAATTTATTTCCCTCATACATTTGTGTAATGACTTTTCAGTGCTTGGCATTTCTTGAATTTTTAGTTATGTGTTGGCAATAGTCCTCTTTTGCAAAGTTTTTTTTCTTAAGAAGATATAAGAAGATATGTATGTGTGTGTGTGTGTGTGTGTATGTTTGTGTGTGTTTGCCATAACATATAACACTGTATAAACCAAACCTGACTAACTAGTATTTAAAATGCTATTTATAAAGGTTGATAAGAGATTGGATTTTTGTTCGTTTGTTTCTGCTTCTTATGCACCTGGTATTTTCCTGATCTTTTATTAATCTCTTTATGGTGGAGTTCGCCAATCCTATTATTATGTTGACTGTGTGAAATTAAAGTGAATTTCCTTCAAAACTAGTATAAAACTTTTAATTTATTTGACACACACTTCTTTAAGACTGTATGATTTATGCTACCATAATTTTCATTTCTGGTGCCTTCATTAGTATCCTGTGAATTGTTTTACTTAACACACATCCATTCTTCCTATTCCTCTGTCTAGCATAACAATGACAGGGGTGAGGAAGGAATGAGAGATGAGATGAATGGTGACTTATTTCTCAGCATCTTAGAATGAAAGGACTGTTGACTTCTCTTGTTTATATTGCCACTTTTAACCTTATATTGAACTAATATAGCTTACTAATTTGTCAGTCCAATGTAATTAACATTTGTTGAACATACACTAAGTGCCATGTTACTTGTGCCATAAGGAACAGCACATTCAGAAGTTCATGATCCATCCAGCAACCCTACTTCTGAGTATACAGCCAAAGGAAATGAAAACAGAGCCTCCAAGTGATAGCTGCACTCCCATGTTCACTGCAGCATTATCCACAATAGCCAAGAATTGGAAACAACCTATGTGTCCATCTATGCATGAATGGATAAAGAAAATATGGTGCACACACACACAATATTATTCAGCAAGAGAAAGAAGAAAATTCCTGCCATTTGTGACAACCTGGATGGACCTTGAGGGTATTATGCTAAGTGAAATGGCAAATGGAAAAAGACAAAAACTCTATGATATCACTCATACATAGAATCTAAAAAAGCCAAATTCTTAGAAAGAGAATAGAGTGGTAGTTACCAGCAGCTGGAGGTGAGGGAGATGGAGAAATGTTGGTTAAAGGGTACAAACTTCCAGTTATAAGATGAATAAGTTCTGGGGATCTAATGTACAGCATGGTGATTACAGTTAATAATACGGTATTATATACTTGGAAGTTGCTAAGAGAATAGATCTTAAATGTTCTCACCACAAAAAAGAAATGGTAGTTGTGTGATGTGATGGTGTTAGCTGATACTGTGGTGGTAATCATTTTGCAATATATGTATATCAAATCACATTGTATACCTTAAACTTACACAGTGTGTCATGTCCATTATATCTCAACAAAGCTGGGGGAAAAACAGAAGTTCAGGACCCAGTGAGGGAGAGAAACTGAAACATAAATGTTCTGATTCAACAGATATATCTCAGTGATAAGTAGAAACACAAAATTCTCTGAAAGTATTCAGTAGGGAAAACTTGATTTTACCTGGGAAGATTCTAGAAAGGCTCCACGAATAGAGGGAATTGGGAAACTCTCCATATTCTTCACCCTGCTTGCTATGCCATGTTCTTTTTCAAGTTAAGAGGGCCCACTGATAGCCATGGAAATTTGTCCTTTCACTGGACACTGGTGTTTTCTAGAGTCGAGTGCCACACTTCCAAGTGTGGTGTAGTATGAAATCCCAGACTCCTAAGAAAGATGATTATTAGCTAAGTTCATCAAAAGTACTCCATCCAGGACTTAGGCCAGATAATATTGAGGTAGTTGAACTGTCAGTAAGAAAGGAGTTTGCGACAAAATTCTATTTAGAAAAAAAAAATGCGAAGAGAAATGGACAGGTGAACCATTCCTCCGAGCTGACTTGCCTATGGAAGGTTTACTCTATTCCATAACTTAAAGAAGCTTAAAGCCTCTCTACTATTTGCCATCAAAAGACACAAATTAACTCAACCTTGTGTTTTAAGAGTGACTTACCTTTGATATATTAAGTTGCAGGATGTCATTCCCAAGCAGAGCCTATAGTCCCAGGAAAAGAATTTCAGAAGAGCATGGCCAGCCAACACATAGAGGTCAATATTCTCAAACAGTTGGTTCATGTTAGAATGATGTAATGAAAGAATAGAATGGTGGGATGGGGCAATATCATGGAAGCATTTAAAGAAATGTATGCTTTATGCAATAGGTAATGACTTAAATGTTCATTTAAGGCCTGTGGAGCAATAGAAGTTGAGACACAGAGCACATACATCTTGGTTTGCCTGGGAATATCCAGCTTTATGCATATGGTCCTGATGTAATTATTTATAGTGGCCTCTTACATTCTCAAAGGTATTTCAGTTTGGAGGATTAATTAGATGGTCAGTCTAGTTAGAATACTTTTCCTTGGGAGGCTGTTCATTATTTCTTTACATTTGCCTGTGGATCATTTATTTTAAAGTGACTGTATCTAGTTTTCTATATAACACCATACAAGTTGGGATTGATATGAATAGACAGATTTCTGAAGTTCATGCTGTTAGTTTGGTTCCAACTCCTTTGATGCACTTACTGAAAAGGCTTAATTTCAAAGCACATACAGGCTCCTAGGAAATTTCTCAGCATAATAATTAGTCAAATTTGGAAAATAAATGGCCTCCTTAGTTACTCCTTTAAGCATTTGCAATACAAATATCTATTTGTAGAATAGATTCTTTCTGCTGCTAATAAATTTGTAGTTGATAAAAGAGAGAGCTGTACTTTTGTTAACAGTTAGCATTTGCTGCCCTTAAATAAATACACTGAAGTGTTGGTGGCCTGAGGCTGAACGGCAACAGCCTTCAATATCATATGGATTGCAAAGAATGTAGTACAATTTCTTCTCTCACCATGCAACTTCCTAGTGTAGTCAGAGGCATTCATTTGTTATGCAAATGACCTATTTAAAGATAACATGTATACAAAGGAAAGTGATGGAAGGTCATCTCTAAGACTGGACAGATGGATGAAAAATTCCACAGAGTGTTTTGCCAAGCACCTGGCACTATATGAATGACAGCTGATGATTAGAATCATAAAGAAGAATTTGTATTATCACAGGTGACAGTATGACTAATAGAAGAGGTTGCTTATTACAGAATTGGTCAGTTTCCGTTCAGCTACGCTAAGGATCCAAGGGCTGCAGAAAATGAATACAAGGCACACGGTGTTTTCTTAGGGGAACTAAATGAAGGTGGGAGGAAGAGGGGAGGAAGTCTTTCTGAGGGTGTAACGACTCACAGCAGGCTGGAGATGAGTGCTGCTGAGAAGATGCTCACAGCACAGTTTCAAAGTTGCAGAGAAAATAAGAGATAACGGACCCTTAAGACAGATTTTTGTGTCACTTTTCTAACAACACTCGACCACAGCATTTTTTGGAAGTACGAAAAATCCCATGGATGTGGGCTTCATTATGATATGCCTCACCGTTCTCTAGATAATAATATGCCATCACGCATCCTGGCTGAGTATTTTAAGAAGACAACAGTGCAGCCTGTATCTGTGCTTCAATCAGAGTAGTCAAAGATTTCACATCTTTCAAAAGGGGTTTGCCAAAGGCTTCCCCGGACTGCATGCACTGCTGCTTTGCCTCTCTTTTATGCCTTATTGAATCTATTAGAAGACAAACACATCTGTCACTCGTCAGACTTCTTGCTGACAACACCTGTCACTCCACTTCAGAGGGAGATAACGTAGGGTGTCATTTGGCAGAATTAGAAAGAAAACTGGAAGAAACATGTCTAAGATCATTATTCTCACAAAAGGAATGATACAAGTATTATTATTTGAAAATACCTTCAAGGACTACTTAGGAAGTAAAGATTAGGATGCTTTTGCCATAAATACTGATCACTGGTGTTAGAAAGCATGGTGGATTCTCAAAAATAGTCAAGAAAGTTAAAAAAACTTAGGTGGTTTGGTCAATAACTGAATATATATCCTTTTACACAATCCATTTATATTTAAAGGCTAACATTCTCATGTGAATTTTTGTAGGGCTAGAATATTAAATATTTGAGCGTGAAAATATTTTAGAAAAGTAATTGACTTCAGGAAAACTTTGAGAATTAATCTCACACAGTAATTTAAAGCTTACTAAGTAATAGATATGTCTAAGAGTGATGATTTTTAAAACAGTGCTTTTAGAGATTCCTAATATTGGTATTTTTTTTATTGGTTCATCTTTTATTTATTCAGTAAATAGTAATATGAATCTTGATATAGGGTATTTTACCATATTATCCATAAATAAGAAAGACATTACTTTTAAAAAGTATGTAGTTGAGTTTCTCTTCATCTTTTTGCAACTACCTTCCTTAAACCAAAGCATCCTATAATCAGACAGCTTTAATGCCAAGACACACACATATTTTAAGCTACTGTGTTTAATCCTTGATGTTTTCCTATGTTTTGTTGGTACAGTCTGTTTTACTTTTTATGGATCTGTTTTAGATTGATAAAACAAATGGATTAGGAAATATCTATTTTTCCACACATGACAAATCAACTCCTTCTCTGTGAGTCATGGAGCAGGGAGTGGGTCACTGGGATCTCTCCCCTTATACCCGTGATAAAGATTTTTTATTTTCTAGTTTCTTTGTCATATTTTTTATGAAGATAAAAAGGTCAACCATGACCTCCACAAGTGAAAAATGTAAATTAATGAAAATGAAACCAAAACAAACTGTGAAATGTGGCTTTTTTGAAATGACCTTAAGAGTCTTTCTCATGGAACTATTCCTAGTGGCTCTGGTTTGATTATTTGTTTATTAATATTATATGTCATCAAAATAGATGAAATACCTCTATTAAATATGTAGGTATCCTGCAAAAATCATCTTATAATTCTTATTATTTCCGACAGCAGAAAATAATGCCTAAATTGCATCAAATTACATATTTATGCTTTTTAAATTTTTTTTTATCACAAATGACTGTTAATTTTATCTAAATTTATGCAAGAATATGTCTCTGAAGTTTGACGTGCTTTTCTTTTTTTTTTTTTAACTTTTTTTTTTTAAACATCTTTATTGAAGTATAATTGCCTTACAATGGTGTGTTAGCTTCTGCTTTATAACAAAGTGAATCAGTTATACATATACAATATGTTCCCATTTCTCTTCCCTCTTGCATCTCCCTCCCTCCCACCCTCCCCATCCCACCCCTCTAGGTGGTCACAAAGCACCGAGCTCATCTCCCTGTGCTATGCGGCTGCTTCCCACTAGCTATCTATTTTACATTTGGTAGTGTATATATGTCCATGACACTCTCTCACCCTGTCACATCTCACCCCACCCCCTCCCCATATCCTCAAGTCCATTCTCTAGTAGGTCTGTGTCTTTATTCCCGTCTTGCCACTAGGTTCTTCATGGCTTTTTTCCCCCTTAGATTCCATATATATGTGTTAGCATACTGTATTTGTTTTTCTCTTTCTGACTTACTTCACTCTGTATGACAGACTCTAACTCCATCCACCTCATTACAAATACCTCCATTTCATTTCTTTTTATGGCTGAGTAATATTCCATTGTATATATGTGCCACATCTTCTTTATCCATTCATCTGTCGATGGACATTTAGGTTGCTTCCATGTCCTGGCTATTGTAAATAGAGCTGCAATGAACATTTTGGTACATGACTCTTTTTGAACTATGGTTTTCTCAGGGTATATGCCCAGTAGTGGGATTGCTGGATCGTACGGTAGTTCTATTTGTAGTTTTTTAAGGAACCTCCATCCTGTTCTCCATAGTGGCTGTATCAATTTACATTCCCACCAACAGTGCAAGAGAGTTCCCTTTCCTCCACACCCTCTCCAGCATTTATTGTTTCTAGATTTTTTGATGATGGCCATTCTGACCAGTGTGAGATGATATCTCATTGTAGTTTTGATTTGCATTTCTCTAATGATTAATGATGTTGAGCATTCTTTCATGTGTCTGTAGGCCATCTGTATATCTTCATTGGAGAAATGTCTATTTAGGTCTTCTGCCCATTTTTGGATTGGGTTGTTCGTTTTTTTGTTATTGAGCTGCATGAGCTGCTTGTAAATCTTGGAGATTAATCCTTTGTCAGTTGCTTCATTTGCAAATATTTTCTCCCATTCTGATGGTTGTCTTTTGGTCTTGTTTATGGTTTCCTTTGCTGTGCAAAAGCTTTTAAGTTTCATTAGGTCCCATTTGTTTATTTGTGTTCTTATTTCCATTTCTCTGGGAGCTGGGTCAAAAAGAATCTTGCTGTGATGTATGTCATAGAGTGTTCTGCCTATGTTTTCCTCTAAGAGTTTGATAGTGTCTGGTCTTACACTTAGGTCTTTAATCCATTTTGAGTTTGTTTTTGTGCATGGTGTCAGGGAGTGTTCTAATTTCATACTTTTACATGTATCTGTCCAATTTTCCCAGCACCACTTATTGAAGAGGCTGTCTTTTCTCCACTGTATATGCTTGCCTCCTTTATCAAAGATAAGGTGACCATATGTGCGTGGGTTTATCTCTGGGCTTTCTATCCTGTTCCATTGATCAATATTTCTGTTTTTGTGCCAGTACCAAACTGTCTTGATTACTGTAGCTTTGTAATATAGTCTGAAGTCAGGGAGCCTGATTCCCCCAGCTCCATTTTTCGTTCTCAAGATTGCTTTGGCTATTCGGGGTCTTTTGTGTTTCCATACAAATTGTGAAATTTTTTGTTCTAGTTCTGTGAAAAATGCCAGTGGCAGTTTGATGATGTGCTTTTCTTTATGAGTGTATCTGTGTATGTGTGAATGTATTTGTGTCTATATCTTTTCATCTGTTGATTTTTGTTGATGTTAAGGAACTTTCTGCAAGATGATAATTATAATGATGACAATAAATAGTTTTTAAATTCAAGTAAGGCATGAGATTTCCAAATGTTACTTTATGTTATATCTCCTTCATTAAAACTGTACTTGTCAAAAGAAATGCCTTCATTTATTTCTGGGGAAATCCAAAGTTGCCCACTTGTCCTCAAAGTACAGCTTTAATGACATACTTAAAAATCAAATCCATTACCGTATTACCTTTAAAATACATTTCAACAAGGAATGATTTTAATTGAAGAGGGAAAATGAACAAAATTACTCCTCAAAAAGCTCTAAATCAGTCAATCAGAAGTCAGAATCATGGGAAAAGCGACACACGAATTTGTCTTTAAAAAAGACTCCAGCTAATTCTAATACCTACTAGTATTTGGGAATCACTGTTCTAAAGAATGCTGCTTTTATTTTAATATAAACTTCACATCAAATGTGCTTTTTGAAGGTAGCTACTTCATTCAGAAATGTAATTCTATACTCACATCTTCATTTCATCTGATTAATTTTTTCTTCTGGTTTCTGGTTTCTCCTTGTTTTCTACCTTAATAATAATAGCTGGTTTTGGTTGTTTTTTTTCCTTTTTTTTTATAACTGTTTTCCTAAAGTTGCTTTTCTGAAAATAGTCATTTTGCCTAAATTTCTACACACACGCTTTTTTTTTTGATTTTTTAAATTTTTAAAAAATGTGTTTTATTGAAGTATAGTTGATTTACAATGTTGTGTTAGTTTCTGCTGTACAGCAAAGTGATTCAGTTATACATATATATAACATATTCTTTTTCATATTTTTCCATTATGGTTTATTATAGTATACTGAATATAGTTCCCTGTGCTATACAGTAGGACCTTGTTGTTTATCCATTCTATATGTAATAGTTTGCATCTGCTAAACACAAACTCCCACTCCATCCCTCCCCCACCCCCTCTCCTCCTTGGCAACCACATGTCTGTTCTCTGTCTATCAGTCTGGTTGCTGTTTTGTGGATAAGTTCATCTGTGTCATATTTTAGATTCCACATATAAGTGACATCATATAGTATTTGTCCTTCTCTTTCTGACTTACTTCACTTAGTATGATAATCTCTAGGTCCATCCATGTTGCTGCAAATGGCATTATTTCATTCTTTTTTATGGTTGAGTAATATTCCATTGTATAAATATACCACATCTTCTTTATCCATTCATCTGCCAATGGACATTTAGGTTGCTTCCATGTCTTGGCTACCGTAAACAGTACTGCTATGAACATATGGGTGCATGTATCTTTTCAAATTATAGTTTTGTCCAGATATATGTCCAGGAGTGAGATTGCTGGATCATATGGCAACTCTATTTTTAGTTTTTTGAGGAACCTCCATACTGTTTCCATAATGGTTACACTAATTTACCACCAGTGTATGAGGGTTCCCTTTTCTCCACACCCTCCCCAGCATTTGCTATTTGTAGACTTTTTGATGATGACTATTGTGACCAGTGTGAGGTGTTACCTCATTGTGGTTTTGATTTGCACTTCTCTAATAACTAGCAATGATGAACATCTTTTCACGTACATGCACTCATTTTTAGAAAGACATCTTTCATTATTTTTTTTTCCCTACCCTCTATCTAGAAAGTGCTTCTAGATATTTCACAGCTCTGTCTTTGGGTATATACATGGCAATTGGATTGGAGAGGTGTAGAAATTTTGGTGTGATGCAGGTACTCACAATAGCCTTAAAGTGAAACCACAGGTGACTCGACTCTACCCATTAGTCCAGGTACCTGCCACTGATACGGATCATCTGGCTATTGATGTGAGCAGCCTCAGGTGGTCCCTGACATTGTAGAAAGTCTCACATCTATTTATAACTCTCCACGTCACTTATTTGAAGTTGAATTTTATGGGGTGCTTTAGAGGTACCCCATGGTAGTGATGAGGTATACTTCCATTAACATCTTGCAAAATACACACTTAGGGACTTCCTGGCGGTCCAGTGGTTAAGACTTCGTCTTCCAATGCAGGGGGTGCGGGTTTGATCCCTGGTTGGTGAGCTAAGATCCCACATGCCTTGTGGCCAAAAAACCAAAACATAAAACAGAAGCAACACTGTAACAAATTCAATAAAGACTTTAAAAATGGTCCACATAAAAAGAAAATCTTTAGAAAAAAATAAACGTCTAGCAAGACCAATAATAAGCCTGTGAAAATCTGAGTTCTACCTTATGGTATAAAGTGTTACAGGTACCAAAATTTGAGTCAGTCATCAGCTTTCACACTAACATTTTGACCAAGAAGAAGTTGACTTAACATTTTGGAAAACCATAAAATAGTGGAGTACATAAGTAATTATTGTTATTACAAATGATTAATTTTTTTTATTTAAGAGATCCGTTTTAGAAGCATTTTTAACGAGATGACTACTGTTACCTGTTTACCTTAGCAAAGAGCTAGGATAATTATGTTTAATATTTGATATAAAATGATAGCATATAGACTCTGATTATTTCAAATAATTTTAATTACTCGACAGTATAAATATCTGAAATAGACTTGATTTTTATTTTCACTTTCTTTAGTACCTTTGATCGTGTTATTCACTCAATGCGTAACAGGTAGCATGTCATGGGGTGATGTTAAAATTGGGATTGCGAACTAATCTAGGGTAAGAAATCTGCTGCATATTTGATGTCAAGCATGAAGAAAATGTTTGAAAACGTGGTGGGAAAACTTGTATTTACTTTTGATTTGCTGGGAGATTTTATCTTATTTCCTTTTTGACAAATTTAATTTTTTATGATTCTTATGACCCTAGGCATATTTTTAAGTTCAACATTAAGAGTGAAATTCACAAAATGAGAAAATATGAAAACCATACATATCTTCATATATATCTTTCAGAACAAGAAGTGGAAAAAGATATGAGGCTGTCAAAGAAACAAAATATGAATTGAACATGACTTTCAAACAAATTTGGAGGAAGACTAAGAGTACAGTAAGAAGGGAGAAATTAGTGATCATGCATCAGTTCAAATGACATTAGTACAATAGAACTCCAATTACAAAATCAGTTTTTTAAAGGAAAACTTTTTTTTTCTGAAAATTATAGACAGTAGAGTTGAACTTCACCAGGAGGCCATCTGATAGACGATCAAAGGAAAACACATGAATCTCTCAATTGGTTTTATCAATTCTGACACCTTAATAAAAATTCAGACGTTTTAAGGTATAAAATTCAATTTTTATAATTTCCAGAGGAAAAATGACAAGGAATACATACTCTAATTGTTAATAGACCTAGCTTTAAAACTTTTCTTCAAACTGCTATAACCTAAGAAGTAGATTTTTGAACTGAAAGTAACTGCTCTTGTCTGCAGAAATGCATCAGATCATCTTCATGAGAAATGATTTTAAATATTTATCTAGAAATCTACTACACCCAGATGTTTACAAGTATTAGACAGAAGTTCTGAGTTATTTCCAGTGGTTTAAGGGAGAGAACTCTTGTGAAGGAATTTATTCTCAGTACTCGACTTGATAGAAATTAGGTTATGACAGTTTTATGAGCCTCTATGTGCCCTGTACTCTTCGTCAGACATTTTATAATATAGCTTCATGGAGCAAGTAGTGATGTGGGAACTTGTGATCTTGTGGCTGCAGAAAAGAGTAAAGACAGTGAAATCATGTGCCTTTATCCTAACAGTACTAAACTTCCTGATGTAAAGTAAGAATCATGAGGCCCCTACCATATAAAGAGTAATATATTGTTATTATATGAGTGAGGAAACATAGTAAGAAAAACAAATTAAACCGAAGTGTGTGATCTTGAGAAGATTGATGTTGGATAGTCTGTACCAGCCCCAAAGTCCTTGTTATCTATATACCCCAGTATTTCTGATCTCTGTGCCTTAGCACATGAAGTGTTCTCTGCCTTTATGGGCCTGGCACTGCGTGCCTTTCCAATGGGATGACTCTTACTTATTCCTATGGCTCAGCTCATGTGACTCTTAGGAGACTCTTCTTTTTTTGATCACCTTCCGCTTCCTCTGGCTGGAGACACCATAATCTTTTTCTGCTCCTGGGGTCCCCCGCCCTGTACTGTAAGCGTTGTGAAGACAGAGACCTTGCTTACTTACCTATCTATCCTGAGCATCTAGCTCAGCACCAGGCACACAATTGATGTCCAAATAGTGGCTCCAGGAGGAGGGAGTGAATGAACGCATAGAGGATGCTTCCCTAACCTTCACTCTCAGGGTGAGATGCCATCCCAGTCCTTTCTGGTCAGAGAGGAGCTTGCAACTATTGAGGGAAACTCAAAGCACACATTACACTTCTGCACAATACATAAACTTTCTGTTCCAGGCTTTTTGTTTTTTTTTCTTTAAATTCACTTTACAGCTTTGGGTTTTAATTTTGCCAATTTGAATGGGAATAGGAGGAGAGCAGATGTGGGTGACATTGTTGGGAGAAGTTGCCACTTGCCTTGATAGAATCATATCCAGAGGCAAGACAGGCAATGTAAGACAAGCACATCTTCTCTCTCATCTTTCGGGTGTATAGTTATGCGATTTCATCTTTTTCTGTTAGAAGCTTCAGAAGGGCAGACACATTTTCCCTTGTAGTGGTTGGGGTCAGGGTGAAGAGGGATTCAAAACCAATCAGTAACAACATATAAGCATGGGCATGTTAGAAATGGCTTTCATTCTGTTTCTTTACTTCATGACCCTAGGCATAGTCAGACATTCAATACATTGTATTGTCAGTCCTTTTGGATAGAAATGAATTAAATAGAATTACATGCCCTTCTCCCACGACCTCGTATAAATTGCATCAGGAATATATTTGAGAGAGAGAGAGAGAGAGTGTGTGTGTGTGTGTGTGTGTGTGTGTGTGTGTGTATGAAGAGAGGGAAAGAGAATGAGAGCAAAGGAAGGTGAAAGAGAGCTTTCTCTCACTTTTTCTAATAGGGAAACCTGGCTACCAAAAAAAGATAATTTTGCAACCAAAATCTTTAGTGACTCTATAGACTTGAATGTGCTCCGCAGTGTCCTGCCTTAGGTGCAACTGATGAACCCAAAGAATATGGAAAAGGGAAAAGGAGAATTGTTGATGGTTATAAAGAGACATGATTTTTGTTCATTGAAATATTGAGCTGCCACCAGTCTTGCTATAGCTTTCGAAGGCCCCATGTCAAATAGAGACCTGAAGTTGATATGCCCCTCAGACTCTCTCCTGATCCACTACACTATTTGGAGTCTGTAGTGTGTTGAATGTCCATTGGAAGGCCACATAGCAGTGCCTGTGCCTCAGCACATAAAGCATAAATGTCTTTTTTTTTTTTTTCTTTTAAAAGACTGGTTGGCTATGGATCTTGCAGTTATAAGATAATACTCTTCATCTCTACTCTCACAAACTCACCCCCCAAAAAGGACGGAAAGAAACAGAAAGGTTATGCAGATGTGGAGGGGAAAGGGGAAAGAGGGAAGGGGCATGTGATGTATGACATGAGAAATGTTACCAGTGCTACCTCGGGTCTTGAATATCGCTAACATCACCACTCTAGCTAAAGTCTCAACTGTAGACATTGGGCTTTGTGAGATAAAACAGCCAAACCCAATGGAAAACCATTTTAATAACGGGACAAAGTAATATTGAGAGGCCCTGGGATGGCTGATGCCATTTAAGTGTTCAGAGTAGGAGATATTTAGCAGAAGAATCTAATATAGCATTGCATTTAAATGTTAGAAGGAAATTGAACAAAACCACTATGGGTATTTATATTCTGTAAGGCAAACTACACACGAGTCACATAAGCATACCCTATTTATTTAAATGCTGCAATGCTTTTAACTTTTTTTGTTTATTGAATAAAGAACACATAATTTTTTGGTTTGTTTGTCATAGTCGTTGAAAGTTGGGTTGAAAGTATGGTTGTAACAGATGCAGCCAACTCTAATTAGCTATTTAATTTTAGTAAGCTCTGAGGCTTTATCTTTCTGAGCCTCAGCTGTTGTGAGGATTGAATAAGATCTTTCTTTTAAACACTCAGTTGAATGATAGACATATAATAAGTGCTCAATAAAAATAATTAATTATGAAAAATAAAACTACCTGATAAATCTTTAAACAGAAGATAAAATTAGAACCATATCATTACTATATTTTAGAAGAGATTAATACTAGTAATAATCTACATGAACCTTATCCTGACCTCCTACAGCTTCCTGTACCCAGAGCAGAATTAGGTTATTTAGAAATTCATCAAATACTATTTATTTCTTGATGTACAAAAAATGTCAAAATAAGCTCAAAAATATATTTGTTTCTCTATATGGTGGTTCCCTTTTATGGCCTCTCCAAGGACTGTGGTATAAAGAAAAAGAATGCTATTTCAAAGAGTTTAAGTGTTATAAAATTTGGATAGGAAAAAAAAAAGAATAAGACAGTATATTTTTGAGTGAAAGACTCTCATGCATATTCATCCTTTTTGTGATCTTTTTCAAGAAGAAAAATAATTATTTAACTGATCCTTTGTGTGTATTTAAGCCTTATATTTGGACACCAGTCTGCTCTTAATTATCTAAGACTCTATCAGATCACTGACCTCCAAATCAGCCTCTCTTGCACTTCTGTTTGATTTCACATTCCCTATAAACTAGTGTGTCTATTTTAGTAACTGTTCTTCTTTCATCATAGTTGAGGTTATATGAGAGACGTTTTCCCATTCCAGATGGTGGATTGTGTCTTGTGGTATAATTTCATGGATTGTATTGCTTGCTACACTTTAAAAATATCGTCTAGATTCTTTATTTTAAAAAAATTTCACCTATACATTATTAATTTAAGGAATTATAATACCAAGCGGATGACAGCCCTATGTGCTGTTAGCCTCGTGGCATTGTCAGCATGACGAATACTATAAAACGTCTTGCCGGTCCCATGAGACAGCTTTGGAAAGCTGTCAGGCTAAATGCAGGAAACCATTTTGTTTGCTGTACGGGACGCCTGCAATCGCTGACTGTGCGCGGGCAGCATCGTGTGTGCTGGCATTGGCCTTCCCTCCTGGGTACAATGTTTTGAACATTGCTGCCATTTAAATTCTTGAAATAGAATGGATCAGTTCCAAATAGCATGATTGGTACAGGCAGTACAAGTTTATTAGGGAGACTGGGGTTTGCCCTTGGTCCTGAAAGAACTAAAGAACTATTACCTAAGTTTTAAACAATCTTTATTTCTGTGTGAGAGAATGACATCTATAGTATCCATTTATGCTGGTAGTACTGTAATAACAAGAGGCAAAGTGCAGCAGCATGCTTGAGGGATGTGCGATTTAAACTTCCCAAATGAAGCTTAACATGATGTTGTTAAAAAAAATGAGACAAAGCCAGATAAATATTTTTATTAACATGTCCATGTTTAAGCAATTTAATATTAAGAGTTAACATGCATTTGGTATATCTCTGTTGTATGAAAACAATCGTGTATCTTGCTAACATTAAAAAAAGTCCGTATTGAGATGATTTCTTTTGGCACAAGATGGCACTTTAACTTCAGAGATCCAATGTAAACGCAATGAGCTTTCTCATTGCAAACGGAAAACCTGCAGTAGCTCATCATCTGAAAGCAGAAATCAGAGCTAGAAGCAGGCAAAGAAAAGCAGAGAATAGTTTTGCAATACAGAAGGTGTTTGCGATATGATGCAAGTGAGTGTGTGTTGCAGAGGATGCATTCAGGGCAGGCAACAGGTGCAATAATCTTCTGTTTAATGAGTTTGAAAATTGAAAGGTAAGTTAATGTTATTTTACGGGTGAACAAAGAGTGCTTCTGGAATTTTTTTTTTTTATTTTAAAACTCATGTAGTCCCTCATCAATTCAATTTTCTTGAAACAGTCTAAGATATTTTATTGAGAATCAAAAATCCAATTATTACATTTGTGTTATGGTACCCAGTTATTTGTAGTCTTACTGCCACCACTACTGCTGTTGCTAATCTAGGGTATGCATCTTTTCACAAGGAGTGGCAATTCTGGTTCCTAGCTGATTCCTCTGGGAGTTGACTGTTCTCATTTACATGCCTGTAAAGTTTCTGTATCAATGCACCCTATTACTAGATATCTTCATTTTCTAGGGCTATTTAGGCATCCTCTTGGGAAGCAGTGTAGAGTGGTGCTGAATTTAAGATGCGTGAGCCTGTCAGAGTCACTCTTGCCCTTCTCACTTTCATTGTTGGCTGAAAGCATTGTTAGCTCATGGCATTGCTCATTTCACAGAACGACTTCAGATGTGATACTTAAAAATCTTTGGGACAAATTTGTCTCATTCCTATGTCCAATAGTATCCATTATAAATTATCCACTATTAAAAAGGAAATGGTAGGATAAAAGAAGTTAAAAATTCCTAGAGTAATTGGAGTTTTATAAAACCTATTCATATTTTTGTTTCATTGTTTTTAAAAAATACAAAAAACAGAAGTGTAGTAGCATCACAGATTAGAATTATTGAAGGACATGTAACGATCCCCACAAAAATAATACCATCTTCTGTTTACATAGTACATAAAGGTTTACTGAGCATTTTCCTATGTATCTTTTTTTTTTTTTTAACTTCACATCTTAAGTTATTAGTCCTTAAATGCAACAACTGAATTCACTCTGGCAATTTAAGCAGAGAGTGGTTTATGTTATGTTTGATAACACGTGGACCCTGCAATAGCTGGGGAAGCCAAGCTGGGATGTTACACTCAGGACAAAGTCATCAGCAACAGTGCCCACCACACCACGGGGCTGTCAACATCTGGGCTGTGGACACACGGAGCTGCTCTGGAAGAAGCAGATACCTTTGGATGCTGCGTGCCAGAAGATGATTCTCCCACACAGCTATTATCTCATCTTGCTCCCTCCTGCATCCACATTTCAAGAAGTCAGCTGGCATTGGTAAAACTTAGATCACGTGACTATAACCTAGCCACAAGGGAATCTGGGAAATGTAGTGTTTTTTTCCTCCTCTGGAAAACTGGGTACACAATATGAGAACTGTACACAATATAGCAAGATGGCTCAGAAGGTTTGGGGACAGGTATGAACTCTAGGTGGTTAGAAAAAGCTTTTATTATTCTGTTGTTTCAGATGAAAGTAATTGGAACTCAGAAATTTTGAGGTTCAATTCTTATAAAGAACATCAGATCAGCCCTGTAATTGTTAGTATACTCAAATTATAGTATTTTAATATTTAAATTACTGTATTGCTAAAATCTCTCGGGAAATCTCAGCACTAACTGAGCTTATTTCTGCGTATTAGTAATATTCATTTTAAAATGTGAAAACTTAGTTTCATTTTGGTAGAGAGGTGCTCATTACATCTCTCTAAGGCTAGCAAAATTTCTGGCATGGAGGCAAAATCAGTTGGCTCTAGCACAGCAAAAAGTAATAAAAATCAAACTTCTTGCCAAAATGCTGGCCCTGGTATTTCAGAAGGAAGTTTTATTTTAGGAAAATAATTATTTGATAGTAGGTCTTGTATAGAGCAAAATACAATAGCCTGAAGTATGGCACATTTATAATTCAAATACTCTCCAGTGCTACTTATGGAGTTTAGTTGATTGTATCTAAATTTAAGTTTTTGCAGATTTCTTACATGATTTCCTGTGTACCTCTGTACAGGAATGCTCATTCTTGTCTTCCCCTCCTTTCCTGGGCTGTGTTGTGAAGTCAGTGTATTTTCTATTGCATTATTTTAGTCTCCCTGTGGAGGTTTCTATGGCTAGTATGAAGAGCAGCCTGGGAGTTACTCCTTTAATATGGTCAGTCATTATGCCTTCATTAAATTATATGTCTATGGAGTATATGGCAATATCTTTTGTAGACACTCTGTTTATTCCTTAAATACTGAATTTTTATGATTGGCAGACACCCAATGCAACAAATTTGTCCAAAAGAAATGTTCTGATTCATGAAGCTGAGTAGGATGTGGGAGTAGGTCACAATAACTAAAAGAGTCTTACGGATTGGAACAAGGGTCTCAGTGCTACCCCAGATCTTTCCTGTCTCCACTTGAGTTAATTTTGTATATAGCCTCTATCCACATGGCAGAGAAAGTGACAGTTGGCAGTTCTAGCTTCATATCACTCAAGTAATTTGTCCTAGAGGAAAAAGAGTGTCTTACTCCTGGAAGGCAGGTCACCAACCTCAGAGGACAATGTAACTGAACATATTTGGGTTACTTGCCAGTGGACCAATAACAATTACCAACTATCTGGGGAATTAGAATTTTCTGGGTCTGTATCAGATGACCATCCCTATAGCCTGGGGAAACAAATACGATGACTGACAATCCTACTAGGACCACAAAAATTGGAAGAAGCCTTCCCAAAAAATAGGGCTACTGTTCAGAACACAAATGGGATGAGAACACCACAGAGTTACCCAGTGTTCTGCCTTGTCCCCTCTTCTCATTCTGTAGATTCTGGCGAGACTCCTCATACAATGAGTACATGCTTCACTGTCTCTAGTGGATTCCAACTTTCACTAACTTGGGGCAACAAATAATATAATAAAAATAATGTACATTTCAGTGGCTTCAAGCCTCTGCCTGTCAGCTCAGCAAGTAGTTCAATTTTTTTCATAGTTTTTTAAGGAAGAATTTATAAAGGTCAGAGAAAAGCCATGGGGGTTACAGTAATTGAATACCCACTAGATGAAAAGAAACATCAGAGGTGGTAAGAATTACTTCTACTTCTGCTGCATTACCTTAATGACAGTCTCCATGAATTTAAAATCAGTTTAGAGATAAACATTTTATCATTCCCTTTCTCACAGACACTAGATTATATCAGGTCTCCTCTATGCTCCCAGAGCACCACTTTAATGATTACATCAAGGAAGATGGAGAAACGTAAAGTTCTTACTACTTGTGATGTTTAGCACCTCCCCCTTCCCACCTATATGACTGATCAAAATAAGCATTGCATAAAACTAAGACCCCAAAATGAAGTTTAAAACATAATATTGGGTTGGCCAAAAAGTTCCTTCAGTTTTTAGGTAAAAATAAAAAACACATTTTTTTTTCATTTTCACCAAGAACTTTGTTGAACAATGTATTCACCCTTTTGTTCCACTACCTTCTGCCATTTTTCAGGCAACTTCATAATTCCATCTTCCCAAAACTTTTTATCTTTTTGAGCAAAGAACTGTTCCAAGTGCCTTTTACAGTCTTCCAGGGAATTGAAATTTTTTCCACTAAGAGAATTTTGTAAAGACCAAAATAAATGGAAATCCGAAGGTTCAATGTCTGGTGAATACAGCGGATGAATCAGAACTTCCCAGCCAAGCTGTAACAGTTTTTGCCTAGTCATCAAAGAAACGTGTGGTCTTGTGTTATCCTGATAGAAAACTATGCATTTTCTGTTGACTAATTCTGGATGCTTTTTGTCGAGTGCTGCTTTCAGTTGGTCTAACTGGGAGCAGTACTTGTTAGAAATAATCGTTTGGTTTTTCAGAAAGAGCTCATAATAGAGGACTCCCAATCCCACCATATACACAACATCACCTTCTTTGGATGAAGACCGGCCTTTGGTGTGGTTGGTGGTGGTTCATTTCGCTTGCCCCACGATCTCTTCCGTTCCACATTGTTGTACAGTATCCACTTTTCATCGCCTGTCACAATTTGTTTTAAAAATGAAACGTTTTCGTTATATTTCAGTAGAGAATCGCATGCAGAGATATGGTCAAGAAGGTTTTTTTTGCTTAACTTATGTGGAACCCAAACATCAAAGTGATTAACATAATCAAGCTGGTGCAAATGATGTTTCAACACATGATTTGGATATTTTGAGTATGTCAGCTATCTCCTGTGTGGTATAACATTGATTGTTCTCAGTTAATGTCTTGATCGCTATCAACTTGAACTGGTCTACCCGACTGTGGAGCATTGTCCAAAGACAAATCTCCAACATGAAACTTCGCAAACCACTTTTGACACGTTCAATAAGTCACAGCACCTTCTCCATACACTGCACAAATCTTGTTTTTGCATTTCAGTTGCATTTTTACCTTTCTTGAAATAATAAAGCATAATATGCTGAAAATGTTGCTTTTTTCTTCCATCTTCAACATTAAAATGACTATACAAAAATTCACCAATTTTGACAAGTTTTTTTTTTTTTTTTAATATACTCTGATATGACAGCTGTCACAGTACAATCTAACAAAATTGTTTCGAATGAAGTTAAAGACAACTAAGCACTACTAGAGCCATCTTACAGACAAAACCGAAAGAACCTTTTGGCCAACCCGATATAAATCATATCATTCTCCCTTATTTGTAATAATGTGAGAGGCTTCTCATGAATGTATCTTATTAGACATGGTGTCCTATAATGCAGAAATAGTGGAAGAAACTTTTCATGAACACATCCTAAATGCCTACATGTTATAGAGTGACCATAAAACTTCATTTAGTAATATCCTAAAGAGCAGAGTCTGGGTGACTCTCTGAGATGAATAGAAAGCACCCATCAATTCAACACGACTAAGGTTCTATATGGTTTCAGTGCTAATATTTGAACTGGACATTATTGGCAGTCTCAGATTATTCAAGGGGTAAAGCCTTTGGATTTCATCTTTGGAATTTTTTTAGAGGAGTGGGCAAGAGAGTCTAAAAATACCCTTCTTATACACATTTACTAGGTATAATCTTATCAGCCCATCTTCACTCTACACAAGCCATTTAGACACATGTCCCAGACTCAGGATATTCCAAGGCATCAGTGGTTGGTTAACATTTCACAGATATTGCTTGGATCATAACTGAATCTAAGCTTTCTAATCATTTCTGTTCATAAGAGGAACATACAGAATTCACTAACAATAACTAATGAGGCATATCTTAAGGTTAAGTACATTCTGTGACCATTTCATTCCTTGACAAACTGTTATATATCTTATAGTAACATTTATAACACTCTCATGCTCCTTACCTGTGTGTCCTTATCTGCCACTAGCTAATAACACCCATTTTCAAAACATTTTTATAAAGTAGTATATGTATATTTTAGAAGATAAATATGTATTCAAAGTTTATATGAAAACTTCAAAGTTTATATGAATTAGGCTATGTCAGAAACTTAAGAGCAAACTATTATACCTTGTTTGCCATTAAATTCTCATCACTTAGCATAATACCTAGACCATAGATTAGTAGGGTTTTAGTAAACATCTATTAAATGAATGATTTATTTTTATCACCAATAAGATCATGGGCATACTCAGAGTCAACCATAGTGGCTTGTGTCTCTGTATTCTTTGTATAGCAGAATACCACCTACGTAGTCTCTTAAGTAGGTTGAAGTGAAAACATCTTTATATGACTCTCAAATGTGTTGTAATAATCTTTAGGGCTCTTCAAAAACATTCTCGTTCTCCTTCTTCTAGATGCCTAGTAGTAGAATTTCACTTTCCTGCCCCTTAGAATATTCATAAGAGCATGAGACTTGTTTTGACAGTAAAAGATGAATATAAGTGACAGGTGTCATTTCCAAATGGTGGCATTAAGAGCTTGAACTTAATTTATCACATTGTTTTCCAAGATAAAATGAACTTTATTATAGAAGCAGTGAAAATGAGATAACAAATCACTAAAGAATACTGATAGACAAAAAAGATTCACTTATGAGTAAGACTTAGAGAAATAGACTTTTTAGACACAATTGGTATTTATTAAACTCAAAATCACAGTTTGAAATTGCTAATGGACTTTATGTTGTTTTGTCTTCAGACATGAGGACTTAGCTATTCTAAGGTCACAATAGCTTCTTCTTCAAGCTGTTAAGTATTATGTTTACCATTTTAGAATAACCTAAATTGTTGCCAAATTATAGATGCCCATTTCATTATTTATAATATTTACAATAGCTATCACCTGTAAAAGCTTGATCTCTTGCTGTAATTCCTTAAACTTATAGCTTGCTTTAAGGAATTTTCTTGTCTTTTGTCGTGTTTCTGCTTCTTGTCACCAAAGGGGAAAAGGAGAAACAACTCAATCAGGATTCTTCTTCAATTCTATGGCTTTCAACCTTCAATAAGAAAACAATTATCAGTACAAGTGTAAGCATAGGCAATTTCTATTATATCTTTTCATTGAGCTCTCTCTTAATGATTCTTTGCTCTTTACAAATAAGTTATGTGCTGTCATATAATGCATCCTTTAATGAAGAAGCCTGGTGATGGTCAATCTACTTAATTTTAATGCCCATGATGGGATATTTAAGAAAAGATTATCATAAAATCTATAAACTCACTCACCTTGGTGTGGGTCTGAAGAAAAACTCTTTGTGATTCCAGGATTTTTTAAAACAACCTCTTGCGCAATATGTAGTTATAATATTTGTTCTTCCCATGTTAATTTTATGTCCCTGATTAGACAAATCTAGAAGAAACTCTTTAATCTATTTTCATCAGCTATATATGTATGTATATATATATATGTATATATATATATATATGTGTGTGTGTGTGTGTATGTGAAAAAAATATATATGTCTAAATAATTTGTTTCTCTCTAGCAGATAAGAATTAAGTTTATTTACTTTTCCAAGGCTACTTGATAAAATCTCTGCTCCGGTTCTGCCATACACTTTACTTTCTGTCTCACTAACAACAAAGTCATAGCAGAGCCTAGAAATTGGGACACAGTTTTAGCTGTTAATTTTTTTAATGTTAATATGACTATTAAGTTGGTAATAAAAAGATCTTAGGGCAGAATTGTAAAATTCTTTAGAGAGTGATTAAGGACTGATCACCTTTAACATGTTTTGTTGGATGGTCCCCAAGACCACTTCCAGGTTTCATGATTCATTAGGAGGCCTCATAGGACACAGCACGTAGTCATACTCATGGCTAAAATTTATTACAGTGAAAGGATACAAAGCAAAATCAGCAAAGGAAAAAGGTACACAGGGCAAAGTCCATAGGAAACCAGGAACAAGCTTCAAGAGTCCTCTCCCGGTGGAGTCACACAGAAGGTGCTTAATTCCTCCAGTAACAAGTTGTGACAGCACATGTGAAGTGTTTTCTACGAGGAAAGCTCGTTAGAGACTAAGTTCTGAAAGTTTTATTGTGTAAAGTAGGCACTTTTGGCTTATCACCTACCAAAATTCCAGACTCCCAGAAGGAAATTAAGTTCCAGTATGAATCACATTACTTGTATAGTTTACACACAGTGAGACACATCATTTACAGAAAGTTTCAGTTCAGTGTGAGTGACTGTGTACCAGTCAAGTTCCCAGACACAAGCCGAGGGCCAACCCTTGAAGCAGGCCTTTTTGATGATAGCAGTCCCAGGCCTGTGGTATTAACTATTTTCTGTATACACGTTGTGTCCCTTTCCCTGCTTGCCACTCCCTTGATTTGTTTCCTGTTATGTTTGAATCTATGTGTTTGTCCTAGATTATTATTATTCTAATTGCCACCATCAATTTTTTTTTATTCCTAAAAGATACCTTCTTGGTACAAAGTTTCTTTCTGGGTGATGAAAATGTTCTGGAATTAGCGGTGATGGCTGCACAATTTTGTATAAATACTAAAACCCACTGAGTTGTACACCTTAAAACGGTGAATTTTATGGTGGTTGAATTGTATCTTAAACATTTTTTTGAAGACATCTTTTCCTTCACATCTATTTTTAAAGTTTCCTTGTTTTTCAGTTGTTTGTTGTAACAGTGCTTTTCTTATAACAACACCATTATACTTTAGCTCTCCTGGCTCCAGACTAAATGTTTTCCAGTCCAAAATGTTTCAGAAAGAAAAGTGTCCATAAAACCTTGACAGTAGTGGTACCTTATTTTGGGCATGTATTTTATGCTTCACAAAGGAACTTTATGTACATTATTTAACTTCATTCCCCGCAACCACTCTCTCTGTTCATTAGGTAATTAGAGGATCAAAACATATGATAGCCATGTAGTATGGCAATGGTTTGTTCAAAGGGTATGACTAGAAATTTGTCATTTAGAGAGGTATTCAGAGTCTGATGTCAGAACAGGTCTCCAGCTTTGCAGAGATTTGTGTGAATTGCTTTGAAAAAGCAGTTTAGCGTTCTCCCAGGTAGGTACAGGGAACGGGTTATCCAGGCTGGTGAAAATGACACATTATGCTCTGTCATTGTTTTGGTTATTAGTTGCTGTATAAAAAAATCCCCCCCCCCCAATTAATGGTTTAAAATAATACCCTGTTATTTTAACTCATATTTTTTGTGGGTCAGGCATTTGGGAAGGGCTTGACTGGGTGACACTTCTGCTCCAGGTGGCAGACAGAGTAAACTGGGTGCTATTCAGCTGACAGCTGGGCTGTTCTGGAAGGTTCCTGTCAGTTTCAGTCAATTGCCTGGCATCTTGGTGGGGGCAGACGAAAGAGTGGGTTCAGTTGAGCCCTTCTCCCTCTTCATGTAGTCTCAGGACCTCTCCATCAGGATGGACAGACATTTTACATGGTATATTAAAGCTCCAAAAGAACAAAACAGAAGCTGTCAGTCCTCTTAAGACTGGACCAAGAGATTCGTTAGTGTTATTTGGGTCATGCTCTACCAGCCAAAGTGATTCCAGCCAGCCTAGACTCAAGGGGAAAGGACAGCCATGACCTTGCAATGCAAGGTGTGTCAGAGAGTGTGCGGTCATGTTAAACCCACCACAATTACAGATGATTTTGTGTCTTTGATTATGCTTACCTTTTGGATTGAAACTTCATGTCTTGTTCTAGCCCCTCAGGTATTCAGCAGCAGCCTGAGACTTGATAGCCTAGGACTTTTCTAGCATATCCTTGGTAAGTAACAGAGTCAGACAGCATAAACTGGCCAAGAAATGCCCCTGCACAATTGCTCTACAAAAGCCTTTTGGATTCCCCACTGCTGTCCTTCCTTGTTTCACCTAAACAATTCTTTCTAGGCATTTATGCCAACCCTTAAGTGAAAATTTAGAATAAACAATTCAGTGAATTTTTGCTTATGCCTGGGTTAAAAATTAAAGATTTATCAAAGATCAGGTAAAATATACCTATTGTATCTAGGAGCTGCCCTCTCTGTAGTGAGTGAGGGATTAGTTTAGCACATGACCTCTTTGGAGCCATAGAATAGATTAGATAAAGGATGAATATATTTTAAAGATGTGAGAAAAGTGAAGTGCAGAGATTTAAAATCCATTAAAATGAAGTTAAAAAAATAGAGAGCAGGACTTAAGTTCAGTGGTGCCCAGGACAGGTATTTGTATAGAAAATTGTTCTGAAAAAGCAGTATTACAAAGAAAGACAAATTTCATTTACTTTATACTTTTAATTACCACATACTCTGTCTGTGGACTGAGGTCAAATACTGTGAGTTACTTTAAATATTTACATTCTCCAACTTTCATGCTTAGTAAATGGGGATATGATCTTTACTTCTGCCCTGTTTTAGGAGTTTTAAAGGCCTCAGAATCAATGAATATTGTAGTCTTTGATGTAATTGCTCTTTGACTATAATAATATTCTACATATCATTAAAATATTGCCCAGCATTGATTAGTTATAAAATTTTTGATGTACATTGAACACATTGTGTGCAAGGCTGTGTAAAATTAAGTTGAAATTGGAAATTTACAGTGACTATAACTTAGTCACATAAATCGTTGTCTTCCCTTTCTTTATTTTCTTTCTTTCTAACTTTCTTTTTATTTTCGAAATAGAATTAGCTTTTAAAAAAAAATCTTTGACTTTCTTCAAGAAGTTTCCTGTCCTTTGGAGAGACCTAGAATTCATGGCTGTTACCTGGGACTGTGAAATATGCACTTGCCTAAGGTGCCAGAACTACTGTCATGTAGTGTCTGTTGGCATTTAAAAATAAACATTGTCATGTCCGAACTAGTGGAAAAAATAGCTACCCCTGCTGTACTTCCAGCTCTCTTCTCTGTTTGCTGTCCAGAAACTCTGCCTGGGGTTGAAATGCTGATTGGTTCTCAGATATGTCTAAATGCATTCCTTGCTGTGAAGCAGGTTGGAAACTGGATGCTTCTCATGGTCTGAATTTGCTTGCAATATTATTAACTTTTTCAACTTTTTCTCCCAAAGGCCATGATAGAAAGTAAGCAAAGAAATAAAGCACATCTTGGGATATACAGCATATTGTAGACTTCAGTTTTCACCTCTTTCACTGTAACTCCTAATGAATCTATGACAATGCAGTCTTTCTTGAAAAGTTTCCCTTTATGTTCTATCCAAGTCTGACTTTACTCAGATTCTATTACAGGATTCTGCTTCATGCTCCATGTACCACTCTTAAGATTGTTTTTTTTATCTCTTCTCTGTTTCAAATTCTTAGAAGCCACTGAGTTATTATTTCACATCAGTTTTTGGTAGTTGGTTATCTGGAAAGCAGAGGTGCAGAGATGGCGTTTTCCAAAGAACTTTATTGTGCCTTTGAAAAAATAGTTTCTGATCTAAAAATATGGATATTTTCAAAAGACAATTAAAAACCCCTTCACCACGAGAATTATATATATACACTAAGATATGATAAAAATAATGGGCCGAGTGTTAACATTGTTAAAATATCTAAGTATGTGTAAAATCTAACATCAGTTTAATACAATGATGAATAATTGATGCTATGAAAGATAGAGCTGAGATTATTAAATGTCTGAAGACTCTATAGAATGATTGGTCTTGTTTGCATGATTCCTAGTCTAAAAAACAGCAGCATATTTGGAATTATCTGTAAACTTGTGAGTGTAAATATAAATTGCAATGTGGTTATATACTTTTTTAGATAAGATGTTGGAAATATAGAGAAATAAGAATTGGGGGGGGAAAAAAAGTAAGTTTTAAGAGGGAAAGTACTGGAGGATAGAAGCAACACTACTTCCTCTCTGAATCTACCCTCCCTCCTCTCCTGCGGTACCCATATCTACAACAACCAAGTTCCAAGGGGGTGTTGCAGAGCTCCAGTTCAATTTTAGGCATGCATCTACATATAAGAAGTATCTAATTAAGGAGTTAGTCAAGACTGTGACCTTATGATTTCTGGAAAATAGCAAGGCTCTTTATCAATGCAGATAATGTTGCTTACTGAGGAAACCAATTTGGTATGAAACAAAAGGGGGTGAAAACCAGGTAGAATCTCTGGAGAGGTGGAATTGGGCCAAGGTAAAAATTCAGAGTATCCATCTGAATTCCAGAAATATAGAGAGTTGAACACTCATAGATATCCTAGAAACACAAGGATAAGGATGTGTAATATTCATTCATTGATTTTTAAAAAAAATCTACATGTATTTATTGTGCCAGGCATTGTACAAACTAAGCACTAGGGATACAGTAATAAAGCGGAAAAAAATGGTCTCTCTTCATTGAATTTTATATTCCTATGGGGGGAGACAGACTCTGAAAACATATAGAGATAAATTGTAATTTTAATATATAAGACAAAAATATAGCAAGTTGTCTGAGACCATAAGGAGAGATTAATTTTTCACTTAACTATGGAGTTGGGTAAGGGAATGTGAACCAGACAGTGCTTGCTAATGTTGCAAAGTCTCATGGATTTATTGCCTTTCAGGTGACAGCACCAGGGCCTGAGTCATATACGCTGTTTTTTTGTTTTTTGTTTTTTTTCTGTTTTTTTTTTTAATTAATTAATTATTTTAATTTATGGCTGTGTTGGGTCTTCGTTTCTGTGCGAGGGCTTTCTCTAGTTGCGGCCAGCGGGAGCCACTCTCCATCGCGGTGCGCGGGCCTCTCACTATCGCGGCCTCTCTTGTTGCGGAGCACAGGCTCCAGACGCGCAGGCTCAGTAGTTGTGGCTCACGGGCCCAGTTGCTCCGCGGCACGTGGGATCTTCCCAGACCAGGGCTCGAACCCGTGTGCCCTGCACTGGCAGGCAGATTCTCAACCACTGCGCCACCAGGGAAGCCCTGTTTTTTTGTTTTTTGTTTTTAGGTGTACATTTTATTTTATTTTATTTTAATTTTTTTAACATCTTTATTGGCGTATAATTGCTTTACAATGGTGTGTTAGTTTCTACTTTATAACAAAGTGAATCAGTTATACATATACATATGTTCCCATATATCTTCCCTCTTGCATCTCCCTCCCTCCCACCCTCCCTATCCCACTCCTCTAGGTGGTTACAAAGCACGGAGCTAATCTCCCTGTGCTATGCGGTTGCTTCCCATTAGATATCTGTTGTACGTTTGGTAGTGTATATATGTCCATGCCACTCTCTCACCTTGTCACAGCTTACCCTTCCCCCTCCCTATATCCTCAAGTCCATTCTCTAGTAGGTCTGTGTCTTTATTCCTGTCTTGCCACTATGTTCTTCATGACCTTTTTTTTTTGCCTTAGATTCCATATATATGTGTTAGCATACTATATTTGTTTTTCTCTTTCTGACTTACTTCACTCTGTGTGACAGACTCTAACTCCATATATGCTGTTTTTAAGCCTCTTTGTAGAGCTCTTGTATCGCCAACCCAGGCTTCCTGGGTGCTGGTGATTGTCTGATCACTATTATATCCAGAACAGACTTAAGACTAAAAAGAAAATTGCATCATTGGTTGAATCCACAACTAAAATGTGATTTTTAATGGAGAAAGCTTTTCCAAGGTATAACATCTGATTGCAGTGGAGAGTTTTTGGGAGGCTGTTGTTCTTTTCCTTATCCCACTTCCTCTATCCTCTTTTCTTTTTATTCTACCAGCATACTCATTCCTATCATTACCAATGATAAATGGCTTACTAGTAATTCTTGTGCATTTAGAAAATATTCAAATGTTGCTGTTAAAATACCACACAAACATTGTGGCCTTCTGTCAAAAGTTAATTTCTAAGACATTTTTAAGATCAACACAGCTGTTAAACTGTTTAAATAACCATCATTGCCCTGTTAAATTAATCTAAGGTGCTAGTTGGAATAACATACCGCCTTCCTAATGACCTCTACCTCTCTCTAAATTGCTAAGGTAGTAGGTTTGAGGGATTCTGTAATGTAACTTAGCCTATAGATTAAAGTTTTGAATTAAATGATGTCAATATATGTATATTTCTCCGTTAATATTTAAATTCTCAATGTCGCCATCATTACCAGCTATGTCTTCAGTATGTGTTATTAACATTTTCAGCTAAAGAGGAAATAGGAAATGGTCATGGCTAAATTGATCCTTGTTAAATCACCTTCCATTACAGACTCTGTATAGGAAAATCTGTGTGCTCAGTCTTCTCCAGAAACAAGAACTACTTTCATTCATTCTCTTTCAGAGTTTTGCTTTGATTAATCTTGAAGTGCCTGAACACTGGTTTCAAAGCTGTCCCAAGTATCTTATACGTCAGTGGGGCATAGAAATAAAATACACACTTTCAGGTTATTTTAAAGTACAGCATATGGATTTTAAAAATCCCAATACTTCTGCAACATAATTGCTATTTATGTCAGATTCAGACATCTCTAAAACCCATGAATAAACATAGCTAGATTTCCAAGTTAAGGAAACCCTTTGAAATGTGTTTTCAGGCTCTGATGCCTGAAATATATTTGCTATGTTTTAAAATTTTATTACTAAAACATGTATCCTGAAAATGTTATTCTAATGATAGTTAATCAGAATGGTCCTGATTTAATTAAATAATTATACTTCTTATTTTATCCCTACTCACATGCTTCCAGAACTGTGTGTCACAAGCTTCAGTTTGCTCAACTGGATCAGCGTGGGTCTACTTTTCTCACTTTTACCTCAATAGTTAAGTGACTTTAGGGAAGTTCATTAACCTCCCTGGAGCTCAGTTACTTCATCTGGATGAGGAAGGAGTCAGAATAGAAATCGTCTATGTTCTAACCTAATACTGATGTTCTACAGTGAATTGCAGCCTTTTGGTTAATAGTGAAACTCTCTCAGACTCTGATTCTAAACAATTCCTTTACTCAAGCTAATTTGAAAAAAGTGATCACATCCTGACTGCATGTTGTCCTCTGCCATACTTTTTATAATTTCATAATACCTCAGTAAATTATAAATTATGGAACTTAGCACACTACATTAGCTCATTAAGTAAAGTGACATTTCAACATTCTGAATATAGAAAATGTATATTTTTTCCAATCGAAATAATTGGCATGCTCATATAAAACTAACTTGCTCACATGAGTGATGGGAGTTGTGGAGGAGCCCTTTCATTCACCGTCTCTACTCCAGAGACCAAACAATTGTGCAATACGCTAAGGAGCTAAGTGGGAATTAAAATACTCTGAGCACTTCATTGCTTGTAAAGCTGTATTTAAGGACTTGGCGTGGACCTGAAGCTGAAGCCTTATGCTTTGTCCCCTAAAATGTGAACATTGCCAAGAAGTAAAAATTGGGTTCTTGGAGCTTACCTAGGCAGACACTGGGAGAATAATAACTTGCAACGATCTGTCTTACATTGTAGAAGAGCCGTTTCCAATTGAGAGTATAGAGTGAGGCACGAGTAGAGGGTGTGTGTGTGTGTGTGTGTGTGAGAGAGAGAGAAAGAGAGAGGGAGGGAGGGAGAGAGAGGAAAAGGAGAGGGAAAACTGAGAGTGTTGCAGATATAGAAATCAAAGCTCTGAAAGAACAAGTGACTTTTCTTATCATAAAAGTAAGAAGGTATAAGAATGGTCTGGTTGGTGCTAAAGCTGGTGCACCTCACTCCCACACTCTCCTGCCCTTGTGTCATTACTAGTAGGCGTGTCTCACAGGCAAAAAGCATAGACACATATGGCCTTCTACTTCCCAGCCACTGCTTCCACTTCACACGGAGACGCTTCCTCACCCTTTGCAAAGAAAACAAAAGTCTCAGTGTGAAACACAACCAAGGAGTCAGTGTGATTCTGGGACGTGTGGGTTTCTAGACAGATATAGTCAAATAGACAGTATTTCACCTTATTGAGGTGGTAGTTTATATTAAAAAAATAGAAAATATGTATTTTGCAATAACTTTTCATTTGGGATTTAGGATATCATGACTAATACTCACCCTAGTTTGTCTTCTGATAAGTATCATTGGGGAATGGGTTTGACCATCTTAAGCATTATAGCAGCTTGATTAAGGGCATCCTTGGATGTACCCCTGCCTTTGACAGCTCGCACCCTCCCCCTGACCCCCAGAAAGGGGGTTAGCAGGGAGGCATATGATCTCTGACCAGGATTGTGTAAGGATCAATAGGAACTAGGCACAGGCTGACGCAGTGTTTCCATGATTTAACTGCTTTGTTGTGCAGTCTGTTGAACAAGCCTAGTAATAAGTGCTGTCAGGTTGCTTTGGAGGGAATCATAGCCTGAAGCCATAGGCCTCACTAGTTGGGGAAACCAAGCTCATGATTCACCAAGCTGATAGGCTCCCCTTAACAAATCTGAAGCTGGAGAAACATACTGTGAGACCCATTACAAGTTGAAGCTCTATTTTCATGAAGTCCTTTTGCTGTGCAAATAGTAACTAGATAGAATGGCCCAGATAAAATGAATTGAAATTCAATTATACTTCACTGAACCATGTTGTAGCAAACTTGCCTTGCAGCAGTGCCTGAGCAAGTAATTAATTATAAGTGGAGTGGTTTGTTTATTTAATAGGAATTTTTATATATTTTAATATATATTTATGTTGTATATTTAATTCCATATATTTTAAATATATTACATATACAATTTAATAAATTATCTTAAAATTTTGCATTAAATTAAGCAATATATTAATCTGGACAGCAGTTAACCTACATTGCTCTGTTGCCTTGCTGGAATAAGGGAAGAGTATTATCCCCATATTATCCCATGAAATAACTGACTAAAGTGATGATTAAGAGCAGCAACAACAGGTACAATGAGAAAGAGTAAAGAAAAATACGTGTTTATTTATATGAAATAATTGTCTGGTTTTTATCTTTGATCTCTTATTTTATGTCTTGGAATCTTTCTTTTTAATTTTTAATTTTTTAAACTTGAGGTATAATTGACATACAACATTATATTAGTTTCAGGTGTGCAACATAATGATGGATACTTGTATATGTTGCAAATTGATTACCGTAATAAGTCTATTTATCATCCATCACTGTACAGAATTTTTCTCTTGTGATGAGAATTAAGATTCACTCTCCTAGCAACTGTCAAATATGCAATACAATATTAACTATAGTCACCATGCTGTACATTCCACCCCCATAATATATTTATTTTATAACTGGAAGTTTGTACCTTTTGACTCCCTTCACCCATTTTGCCCACCCCCATCCTTGACAAACACCAATCTGTTCTATGTATATATCAGCTTTTTAAAATTATTATTTTTTTAGGTTCCACAAATAAGAGAGATCATACAGTGCTTGTTTCTCTCTATCTGATTTATTTCACTAGCATAATGTCTTTAAGGTCCATCCATGTTGTTACAAATGACAAGAATTAATTTTCAATGGCTGAGTAATATTCCATTCTTTACGTACACTACATTTCTTTATTCATTCATCCATGGATGGGCATTTAGGTTGTTTGCATATCTTGGCTATTGTAAACAATTCTGTAATAAACATGTGGATGCATATATCTTTTCAAGTTAGTGTTTTTGTTTTCTTCAGATAAATACCCAGAAGTGGAATTGTTGGATCATATGGTAGTTCTATTTTTAACCTTTTGAGGAACTTCTATACTGTTTTCCATAGTGGCTGCACCCATTTCCATTCCCACCAATAGTGCAAAAGTTTCCCTTTTCTCCACATTGCCAACAATTGTTATTTTTTGTCTTTTTTAGAATAGCCATTCTAATAAGTGTGAGGTGACATCTCATTGCAGCTTTTTTTCTTGGTGAGTCTAGCTAAATATTTTTCAGTTTTATTTATCTTTTCAAAAAAACAGCTCTTTGTTTCATTGATTTTTTTCTATGTCTTTTTAGTCTCTTACTACATTTATTACTGCTCTGATCTTTGTTATTTCCTTTCTTCTACTAACTTTGGGATTCATTTGTTGTTGTTTTTTCTGGTTCCTTGAAGTGTAAAATTAGATTGTTTACTTGGTATTTTTCTTGTTTCTCAAGGTAGGCACTTATCACTATGAACTACCCTCTTAGAACTGCTTTTGCTGCACCCCATAAGTTTTGATACGTTGCATTTCTATTTTTGTTTGTCTCAAGGTATTTTTTTTTTTCCTCTTTTGATTTTTTCATTGACCCATTTGTTGTTCAGTAGCATGCTGTTTAGTCTCTACATAATTCAGGGCTCCAGATGACTGCACAGGGTCCTTTATAGGAGACACTGGTGAACTGTGGTGAGGCAGAGGGAGAGCTCAAAGATAGCATTTCCCCAGTTCCCTATGTTCCCTGAAAGCATTTCCACATCCTCTCAATATGTACCAAACCTGAAGCCTGCCCCTAAAGCCAAAGCTCCAGGACAAACACATAGGCCTCTTTCACAGAGAGGCTGGAGGTGTGTTTCACTATGCTGTCTGTGCAGTACCCTGGGTGTGGTACCCTGTCAAGAACTGTTCCTCCATTGTTACTGTCCCATGGGACCCAGGAACATAAGCTCTCCTGACTGTCAGAGGCAGGTGATCAAGGGGTATCCCCTGGGGAGGCAGCCACAAAAACCAGGGCACCAGATATAAAAACTGGGGCACCAAACACATATAAGTGCTCCCTTCCAAGAGACACTGTACCTCTGGAGCATGGCAGAGGGAGAATGCAAATATGGTGCATCCTCCAAGTCTCAGGAATGGTTTATTTACATCCCTTAAATGTGTGTTTAGTTAGAAGCCTGCCCTCAGGCTGCAGCTGTGGTGATAAGGTAATAGGTCTCTTTCCAGAAAGATTGAGCTCCTGTGTCTGTTACTTCTTGCTGTACCCTGGGGGGTGGTAGCTATTTGAGAACACTTTCTCCATTGGTTATGGTCCTGTGGGACACTTGTGCTTAGGGCCCCACTTGTGACCAGAGCCAGGTGATATAGAACTGTCTCCTGGCAGCAGCTGCAAAGATCGGGACACCAAAAAAGCATATAAGGTCCTTTATGTAAGATATCAGCAAGCTAGAGCAAGACAGCAGGAGAACGTCTCAATTGCACCAGCCTTAATTCCTAACAGCACCTCCCTCAGTCCAAAGCTCCCTCCCGTACCAGCAAAAAGGCCCCTTTCTCAGAAAGACTGGTGTATGTTTCAGTCTGCTATCTGTGCAGTACCCTGGGGGTGGTAGTCTGCCATGAACTGTGTATCCAGTTGTTACAGTACCATGGGACTCAGGAACACAAGCTCCCCCCGGCCTCCAGAGTCAGGCGACCAAGGGATGTCTCCTGGCTGACAGCCTCAGAAACTGTCACCAGATGTAAAAACCAGGGCACCACGTGTGTGTAGATGCTCACCTCTGGGAGATACTGATGTTCTGGAGCTTGGCAGAGGAGGAATGCAAAGATGGCACTCACCAGAAGAAGGGGGAAAAAAAGGAAGGAAAGGGAATTCCCTGATGGTTCAGTTGTTAGGACTCAGCGTTTCCACTGCAGGGGGCACGGGTTCAATCTCTGGTCGGGGAACTAAGATCCCGCAATGTGCGATGTGGCCAATTTAAAAAAAGGAAGAGAGAAAAAAAGGAAACGAAGAAAAAGACAGAAGGGGAAGAAAAAATTAAAAATGGATGGTGTCCACTGGCTTTAGCAAGGCACAGGGAGCACAGAAGATGGTACCTGCCAGTTAGATAAAGATGGTACCTGCAAGAAAGTGAAACAAACAAACAAAAAACAGATGGCACCTGCCAGCTTTAGCAAGGCAGAGGGAGAGCAGGAAGATGGTGCCCACCAGCCTCCATCCTCAGATTATTGCAGCAAGTCTCTGCCCCATAAACCAAACCTTTAAAATTAGGAAATGATTCTCTTTCACATGAATTCTGGGCTCTTTTTAAAGGACTGCTTCTGTGCTGGGCCCTGAAGTGGGTGAGTCTGCGCATGAGCCCTTTATGAGATGTTCCTCAATTTGCCACAGCCCTGGATGTGAGCTATGTTGGTCTTCAAAGCCAGATGCTTTGGGGGCTCATCTCTCGGCTACTGACCTTAAAAGTTGGGATGCTGGGTGTGGGGTACCACCCCTTTTTGTTCCTCAGAGAGAAGCCCCTGATTTTGTGTTCCCTCACAATTGTGGGTCATAGCACTAGAGTTGGGATTTATGGCAAGATTGTGTCTCAGTCTTTTTTACACACTTCATTGTGGTTTCCTTATCATTTGTCTGATGTGAAAGCATCCCTCCACCAGTTTTGGGATTTTTTTCAGAGAAAATTGTTTCATATATAGCCATAGATGCAGTGTGTCCCTGGGAGGAGATGAGTGCTGAGGGCAGGAAAACAGGAATGTAACGGTCTTGCCAGTTAAAGCAGAGTGTCAATCCTTTCATTCAAAGTATTCTAACCTATTCCTAAAAATGCAATCTTAATGCTTAAAAGCTAGACTTTTCCTCAGGTCCTCCTTGGCGTTCAATCAGAACATTAGCTTCACCTTACTGTAGTTCCTTTACTCTTAATTTTTTATTAAGATGCCACAACTTGCAGTTCTGGTTCAAGACGGTGATATAGGAAGATCAATATATATATATATATACATATATATATACACACACACGTATATATATATAATATATACATATATAAATATACATGTATGTATTTTTTCTTAACATATTTTTCTTTTAATCCAGAATAGAAATGAGGAAGCTTGAATGTAAAAAATGACTTCTTATTTTAGTAAGCATTAAAAATATGCTAGAAGAACAGTTAATAGAAACTGAAATAATTTGATTACAGGGGATTTAAATTTTTTTTATGACTTTAGTTTTAGACGCAGAAATGTTCTCTTTTCAGAAAAGTGCTATTCTCAGGAAAAAATGTACTGATCCAAGGCCCTATTATTAGTTCAAGTAAGATATATATGCAAGTGGAAATATTTTATATAAATTTCAGAATCACAAAATGAGTTACAATCTCTGATACCTAACAATGACTTCTTTATCAAATCTTCAGGTCTTTCTGGGAAGGAAGATTCACTATTCAGATAATACAGTTCTGTGTTTGAATACCTTTTTTGAGGAGACTCCTAATATTTACGCTAAGTACTTCTTCTGGGAATGTAATTTTGAAAAGTGAAGTTTCCAATATATTTTGTATATTTGAGTTCAGATAATATTTTTGAAATAAGTTAATAACTATCTGAGGAAAGCAGGGTTTTCCCATAAAAATAGAACCAACAATATATAAAGGGAGATGTATCATATTAATAGTAATTGGCATTGATGGGAGAAAGCAGAACAGGGGACTGACTCTTTCAAGATTCTGGCCTTGAAAAGCATAATACTTCCATAGAAGACAATAAAGTAACATTAGGGTTTCCTCCAAAGCAGGCCTGGCCAGGGCTAGTTCAGGTAGACGAAAGCATCACGTATTCCCCATATTACAATATAAAGCTTTGATGTTGAAAGGGTTGGCATAGTGCTATATCCAGGGCCAGAAAAAATGTTCTACAAGAAGTAATGGGTGGAAATTTGGGTGTTGAAAGAGGAAACATAAAATGAAGGCTTTGCTGTTGTTTTGCTGATATTGTTATTTAATAAATTCAAAGTCTGAGCATGTATATTTTAATCTTCATGGGTGCTGAAGGACTTTCCACAGGCCCAGAAATCCCTCAGTATAAATAAATCAGTGGCAGCACATTCATATTGCTTTGCCTTCTCTACTGATTTGAGTTACTGCAAACAAGGTTTACTTCCTTAGCAGGGCGTATGAGTTAAAATGTGGTTGCAATGATTATAACAACTTATACCTGTAATTTACCCACCTTATTCCTTATAGCAGGAGGGGGCAGCCATCCATAAAAGGGGAAAAAGAGGAGCTATTAAAAGTCCATGATAAACTGATTCCCTCTGCATTAAATAGTTTCATACACTTTGCAGTCTAGTATGGTACTTTAAGTACCTTAACTATAATGCCACATCTTACACTTGGATAACATCTACAGTGATGCCACCAAGTAACTATTTAATTTTACCTTGAATAACTGTAGAAACTGTGAATTTATTATCTCTAAAGCAGACAGACCATATTTGTGGTGTCTGAATATTAGAAAGTTCTTCTTTATTGACATAAAATTTAATCCCATCTCACTGTAGTTTTCATCCTTGGTCCTAATTTCAATCTGGTGACCAAACAGAACAAGTCTAATTTCTCTAAAGACAGCTGTCTCATTACTTTGAATTTATGCACCTGATTCAGGTTCCCTCAAGCAATCAATTCTAATATGAAAGGGTTTTTATTTTACTCACCATTCTGCTTGCTACCATCTAGCAGACGTCACTTTATCAACATAGGGTATTTTGGGGAGCTAACATCCCTGCTACTTTATTTATTTATATATTGTATTTAATATAAATATATTATATCACTATATATATATGTGATATATATATATATATCACATATATATATATGTGGTATTGTGATTTATAATAAACATGCCCATGATTTGGTCTTCCTCCATGGTTCCTGGATCACAGGTCCCCAAACCTTTGGAATTTCCTGAACAATAAGAGCAATGGGACCATTTTTTGTCATAATACTTGGTCTCTTGTCCTCAGTTCCTAAGATCACTTCAGAGCCATAAAGGTGAAATGTGTGTCTTGTTGTTCATAACAAGCCCTTTCCACCACAACTGGGTTCATGTTAATGAAGCGACTTTTAGAAAGGACCCAGGGATGGGGACTGATTGTGAGGGAAACCAACTATGAATAGAAGGCTGTGACTTTCAGGCCCACCTCCTTATTTCCAGGGAGGGGAGAGGGGCCAGAGGCTGAACCAATCACCAATGGCCAATGATTTAACCAGTCATGCCTGTGTAATGAAGTCTCCATAAAACCCAGTGAAGAATGGGTTCAGAGAGCTTCCAGGTTGGTGAACACATACGCGTGCCAGGAGGTAGTGCATAACAACCCCAAGGGGAAAGAAGCCCCTGAACTGGGGACCCTCCCAGACCTTACCCTCTGCAGCTTTTCATTTGGCTGTTCATCTGTGTCCTTTAACAAACTAGTGAAAGTACGTAACAGTTTCTCTGAGTTCTCTGAGCTGCTCTAGCAAATTAATCCAACCTGAGGAGAGAGTCATGGGAACGTGTGATTTATAGCAGCACAGAAGCATAAGTGACAATCTGGACTTGCAGTTGGCATCTGAAGTGGGGTGGGGGGAAGTCTTACGAGACTGAGCGCTTAACCTGTGGGATCTGACACTATCTCCAGGTAGATCGTTTCAGAGTTAAGTTAAATTATAGGACACTCAGCTGGTGTCACAGAGAATTGCTTGGTGGTGTGGGAACCACCCTCCTTTCCCCAACACACACACACACACACACACACACTGGAGTTGGGAACAGAACCCTTGTTTCTATTATATTATTAAGTTAATTTGTATATTGGAACCCACAAAATGGAGGCCACCACAGTATATATATAATGTATATATAATGTATTGTAATATATATATATATATAGATAATATTATTACTGTTGCCTAGGTTTTTCTGGTTGACTTGTCTCATTTTGTGGGGTTTATGGATGGGGCAATTGATTGATTTAGTAGATTAACTTTTCAGCAGCCACATACTATAGTTGATATATATTCAATATACTTAGTCCCCTTTTTCTTCCTAATTTTTTCATCTTCCATTGTCTCAAAAGGTGCCTATGTTTTTCGTTAATATTTCCACAAATATCATTTTGTCACTTGAACTAAATCATCAGTCCTTTTAGACAAAGACTCTTTTATATCCCTTCCTTCCAACCTTAGATTTTTCTCACTCTAAGTTCTATGTTCTATATCACACTAGGAAAACAGTAAATAAACAAAGCCTTGCTGCTCAATTGAACTTTATTCTGAGTTGATATGACTAATAACTATAAATACAGGAAATAGAGGTCACTTTATCTCTCTCTTCTGAGATTAAAGGCATTCTTTCCCAATCATCCTTTAGGGGAAATAATTATGTTCCCTTTGATCCAAACTTTAGTCTACTTGTAGTCAAATGAGAATAGATAACAGAAGATATATTGTCACTACTGCTAGGTATGCTAATCTCAAAATTTGTTCTTATTTTCTTATTAGCAAAAGTCAACACATAGTACCTTTAGATCAATAATTTTTAACAGTACAAAATAATTAGTTAAATGAATTATTTAAAACAATGGAAGTAGAGGTGGGACAGGGAAATATCCAAACACAGAGTGGTGTAACGTTAGCATGTAGAGGACATTTAGGTAACATTTAATTATTAATAAAGGGTGCCATTTTGTGCTCCTACCATGTGCTTGGAGTGTGCTAAGTGATTTTAAGGTGTTATTGTCATATAACATACCATCTCAAAACAGTGACTTGAAATAGTAACCATTCATTTGGTTCATGACTGGGCAGTTCTTTAGCTCTGGGCCAGGCTCAATCGATTTTAGTTGGGCTTGCTCATGTATCTGCAGTAAATTGGCATCTATTTGGGGCCATCAAAGTTCAGGATCATGGATCTGTCATTATCCAGCAGGCTAGCTGGTTTTTATTTACATGGTAGTGGCAAATTTCCAAGAAAATTCGTGGATACTCCAAAGTTCTTGAGGGCTAGTCATATAACTGACTCACTGTTACTTACATTACATTCTATTAGCCGAAACATGTTACAATAATTTTAATAACATAAACTTTATCCTCATCTTCTACTTTATTGCTTCCTACCAATCCATAATAAGTCCCCTTAAATAGAGATACATGTATGAGATCTATAAAGCTTAGAATTTTTTTAATCATTAATGAATACTGTATATCTTAAGCTAACATTTTTCTCAGTGAATACTGTGTGGTTGTAGAATTCCATAAATAAGATTTAGAAGTAAAATGTTATAAGCCATCCATTAAATAGCCACATAATTAAAACAGTTGATTTATTAAATCAGCATTTTATTTTTCTTATTTTTAAATTTTTTTAACATCTTTATTGGAGTATAATTGCTTTATAATTGTATGTTAGTTTCTGCTTTATAACAAAGTGAATCAGCTATACATATACATATATCCCCATATCTCCTCCCTCTTGCATCTCCCTCCCACACTCCCTATCCCAGCCCTGTACGTGGACACAAAACACTGAGCTGATCTCCCTGTGCTGTGCGGCTGCTTCCCACTAGCTATTTATTTTACATTTGGTAGCGTATATATGTCCATGCCACTCTCTCACTTCGTCCCAGCTTACCCTTCCCCCTCCCCGTGTCCTCAAGTCCATTCTCTACATCTACGTCTTTATTCCTGTCCTGCCCCTAGTTTCTTCAGAACCTTTCTTTTTTTTTTTTTTTTTTTTAGATTCCATATATATGTGTTAGAATACGGTATTTGTTTTTCTCTTTCTGACTTACTTCACTCTGTAAGACAGACTCTAGGTCCACCCACCTCACTACAAATAACTCAATTTCATTTCTTTTTATGGCTGAGTAATATTCCATTCTATATATGTGCCACATCTTCTTTATCCATTCATCTGTCAGTGGACACTTAGGTTGCTTGCATGTCTTAGCTATTGTAAATAGAGCTGCAATGAACATTGTGGTATGTGACTCTTTTTGAATTATGGTTTTCTCAGGGTATATGCCCAGTAGTGGGATTGCTGAGTCATATGGTAGTTCTATTTTTAGTTTTTTAAGGAACTTCCATACTGTTCTCCATAGTGGCTGTATCAATTTACATTCCCACCAACAGTGCAAGAAGGTTCCCTTTTCTCCACACCCTCTCCAACATTTATTGTTTGTAGATTTTTTGATGTTGGCCATTCTGACTGGTGTGAGGTGATACCTCATTGTAATTTTGATTTGCATTTCTCTAATGATTAGTAATGTTGAGCATTCTTTCATGTGTTTGTTGGCAATCTGAGTATCTTCTTTGGAGAAATGTCTGTTTAAGTCTTCTACCCATTTTTGGATTGGGTTGTTTGTTTTTTTGATATTGAGCTGCATGAGCTGCTTGTATATTTTGGAGATTAATCCTTTGTTGGTTGCTTCATATGCAAATATTTTCTTCCATTCTGAGTGTTGTCTTTTCGTCTTGTTTATGGTTTCTTTGCTGTGCAAAAGCTTTTAAGTTTCATTAGGTCCCATTTGTTTATTTTTGTTTTTATTTCCATTTCTCTAGGAGGTGGGTCAAAAAGGATCTTGCTGTGATTTATGTCACAGAGTGTTCTACCTATGTTTTCCTCTAAGAGTTTTATAGTGTCTGGCCTTACATTTAGGTCTTTAATCCATTTTGAGTTTATTTTTGTGTATGGTGTTAGGGAGTGTTCTAATTTCATTCTTTTACATGTAGTTGTCCAGTTTTCCCAGCACCACTTATTGAAGAGGCTGTCTTTTCTCCATTGTATAATCTTGCCTCCTTTATCAAAAATAAGATGACCATATGTGCGTGGGTTTATCACTGGGCTTTCTATCCTGTTCCATTGATCTATATTTCTGTTTTGTGCCAGTACCATACTGTCTTGATTACTGTAGCTTTGTAGTATAGTCTGAAGCCAGGGAGCCTGATTCCTCCAGCTCTGTTTTTCTTTCTCAAGATTGCTTTGGCTATTCGGGGTCTTTTGTGTTTCCATACAAATTGTGAATTTTTTTGTTCTAGTTCTGTGAAAAATGCCATTGGTAGTTTGATAGGGATTGCATTGAATCTGTAGATTGCTTTGGGTAGTATAGTCATTTTCACAATGTTGATTCTTCCAATCCAAGAACATAATATATCTCTCCATCTGTTTGTTAAATCAGCATTTTAAAATACCAATCCAAAATTCAAATTCTTACATTAGTCATAAAAATTTCTTTAAATGAAGAATTTTTTGGAATAAAATAATTATTATAATTAATCATAATTTTTATTGATATCTGATATCTTTGACTTTAATTAGTGACAAAGAAATTTGTTTAAACACTCAACTTTTGTCCTACTTATTGATAATCACCTTTTTTATTGATAGATGTTTCAGTTTCATTTTTTTGGTTTAGTATTTTCCACATATATATTGTTAAATATTTAACTGCAATATAGTACTTGTAAATAACACAATTTTAAAAATTGAGTATATGAATAAATGTACAAATTAAGAAATGAAAATAAAGGCTTTTGGTATTAGTTAATTTTGTTAGAAGAATGACTTTAAATTTTTATAAACTGGATTCTCAGCTTTTCTTTCTAGATTTCTCTCATACTTAGACCTTAAGAGAAAGGATGAACAATTTTGAGGGTTCTAATTTGCATTGGAAAACCTTGAGTATGACGTACATTATTACCCCAAGTAACCACATGATATGAGTTGTTATGGCAATCAGTTCTGTCCTCCCCCTTTGTACTCGTAAAGTTTCCTTGGAATATTTAATAAGTTTCTTTATTGAATATGACTGAACAAAAGCATCTATGGTCAAAGTGAGGAGATAATGAATATCATGCTTTTAAAGAAAAGCTAAAATAAAATCCAGCTTCTGGTATTTTGGGAGACTAGGAATACAGATCATATCTCCATGGCAAACAACAAATATCCTGGATACAAATTTTTTTTTTTTTTTAATATAAATGCTTGGGTAAACAGGAAACAAAGTTAGGAGTTCTTACTCCCAAACTATAAGTAGGTAGCTAATGAATTAAGTAGAGCTCTGAAATTTGCTTCGACAATTGAGGGCATTTGCCAAGTGAGCTTAAACTTAATGTGTCATAGCCTCTCAGGAATTGGAATCTGGGAGAAAAAATCCAGGGCTGTACATTCAGTTGAAGATTAATAGGCAATAAACTTGGCCTACCCCAGCCAGGAAACATCAAGGAGCCCAAATATATTGGGAATGGAGAGACAACAACCCAACAGAATCACCACTGATGAATGGAAAACACAGATGGTCTCTCCCTTGGATGTATACCCTGGAATCATCTAATCTGGCTGGTCCCAAAACACATGAAAATTAGAGTTTAATTTAAAACCATGGCAGACAGTACTGGTTTGCTTCATTTTGGTATACAATGTTCTTTCAGACAATAGAGTGTAGTGTTGAACTGCTTAGAGGGAAACTCTAAAGTCGGCTTGCCTGATTGGAATCCTGGTTCTATTTTCCGTCTACCTGTGTGATTTAGGCTAAATTATGTAATCTCCTCTGTGCTTTTTCTTTCTTATTTGCCAAATAAGAATTAAGTGAATTATTTTTGAAAGGTGCTTAGAAAATTGCTTGACACATAATAAATACAACTTACATGCTATTTCAAAATATAAGTGCATCTGTGTTACAAATAATACATGCCATCATGGTAACAATAGTATTATAATTGGGAAAATAAAGATTTTGGTGATAGAAATTTGAGTTTTGGACCAAGTAGCTTGGTAAATTAGATTTTTTTAAATCAAGTATAAAAATTTGACTATCATGACATCTTCTGTCAAATCAAGTATTTGAAATATTTATCTGATACACTACTAGGCCTTAAACTTCACTGCTGACTGGGTAGTTGTATCATTTGTATTAAGGGACTTAGATCACATTTAGTTGATGAACAATTTAATAACAGAAACAATCTATTTAAATAGATATTTAAAGGTAAAAGAAAATTTAAAGCCCAGAAGAAAATGTTAAAAAGCAAATAGAATGTTATGCCAGTGAGGAAAAAAAATAATCTTTAAAAATGTTCTCTTAAAATCTTTATTGAATCAGCACTGAAATAAAAGCATATATATGTATACTGATGGTACAATTACCAATTTAAATATTGAATTTAATACTACCAGGAAGTAATTAACGAGCTTAGCCCAGAAGCTATCATAGAAGACTACAAACTTGTAGAAATGACAAAATCCAAGTGATGTATATTATTTTGGAAGACCATATGTTTGCATTTTAATGTCTCTTGAAGATTACACTAGCATGATAGTCACATATATACATGAAATAAGGATCTAAAGAACAGCATGAATTATTTGTATTGTTACACAATTAAATTTAAAGAAAGATTTCAAAGTCAGTTTTATGTACAATCCTTAAAGAATATTTGATCAGTAACATTACAAGCACATTAAAATGATCAGTTCGTGAGAATAGTTGACAGACAATGGTACTTCCATTTAAAGAGAGAAACACTTTAGAGTGTTGCTTTTAAAAATCCTACAATTCACCAAATCACTGTTTAAAAATTAGTTAGACATGTGGCAATATGTGAGAAGCTAAATTATACCATACTGATTAAACAAACAATCCTCTCAGTTCTAAAGAACATTAATTTTATTCTAAAGTGAGGGTGATAGAAGAACAATCTCCTATGTGGTTACAACTATAGCAAAATACTATAAGGTTGCTCATAATGTACTTGAGTTCCTTAATGCTTTTCTTTCAAGTACAGTTTACAATATCAAACTGCAAATTCTTTTAGAAAATATAAATTATAGATTTAAATTCTTGATTCTAAATTAATGGACTTTAGGTTGTATTAAAACTGTCTTGATATCATTAAAAATAATTCTGATCATTTTCTATTTTAATAGCAAAATAAGTATAAGCTACTTGGAAAATGCCAAATGTTATTTGCAATTAAATTACATTTTGACAAAAATACATTTATACTATGATATATAATTCACAGGAAATCTAATATCCTCATAAATACTAACATAAATGGCATATCTTGGTTTGCTGACAGCTTAGCCTTCAGTTAGAAAAAAGAAATTATTCTAAGAGATCAGGAAAATTTCATTCATGCCCTAAGTCATCTTTTTTTTCTTTATCTAGTAATAATAGCAATACTGTTGAAGGACATAGAGTGTGTACACACACCATATGCCCATCAATCAAAACAATTGCTGATTTCCTAACCTGAACTTTCAGAATGTCAAAGTTATTTCAAATTCAATTACAAACAGCATAAAGTTACTGACTACAGTGGTATTTGCTTTTACAAAGATTTTTTTGGATAAAGGGTGACAGAGGCATAACAACAATGTTATTTTGCTTTTTAAAAATATATATGGAGAAGTTAAGGATAATCTGGTTAGTAAAAAAATAAAAATCTAAATTGAGTAAAAAAAAGAAATATGTGTAATTTATCTGGACCCTTTCTTACCCTCTATCATAATATGCTATTTGCTCTTGTTATAAAAGCAGGTGAGGAGAAGCATTTTGCATGTTTATTTATTTGTATTTATGTTTACATGTATATTTGTACATATACTCTCTATATATGTATTGTTATATACACATTTCATACTCAAATAGCCAAAAAAAGTTTAGAGATACAGGAAAAGGTTGGCCTCTTTAAAACACAGCTATATGAAATACTAGTGACAGTACCAGCTTGGAAAATTACAAGGACTGCAGAACAAGGACATCTTTCATTTTTTTAGGCTAAAAGTCTAATGCTCTCCAAGGGAAAGAAGATGTGGAGAGGTAGAGATAGTAGTAGAAAATAAGAATTGAGTGGAAGTGTTTCATATGATAACTTGGGCAACCAGAAACTGACCTTGATTACAGATGAGATGTGAACTTTGGGATAATTTGTAAGAGTAGGTGAAGAGACATAATCCGTTATGTCCTTGATGGAGGAACAGGGCAGAAAGGCAGAAGCTCAGTGTATTGGGAAAGTTTCTTGGGTTGAAAACTGGACCAAAAATCTCAGCTTAATAAAGCTAGTGAAAGCAGTGGAAAGTGTTTTTGGGGACTTCAGAGCAATAAGCTAAAGAGCTCAAGGGAAGCCATGCATAGATGGCCACAGTCATCTTTTGATTTATCCGCAAGTTTTACTCACGTAAACCAGATGTAACACACAGAAATTCACACACACATATACACACTTAAATGTGTTTAAGTAGGTGAAATGTGAAAAATTGGTTTAGACCATGTTGTGCATATGGAAAACTTTTTGTCTTATCTAAACTCTAGCTAATATTCTAAAAGGAAAAACCAGTGCTGCAGTGACAGAAGCGGCAGCTACTTGATGTGAAAGTGGAGTGTTCAGAGGAGATGACCTGTATCTAGGACAGAAACCTCGCTATCCTATCAGCTTTCAAAAATGATAAATTCAGAACAGAACCTCATAGTATTATCTCTTTAAGACCAAACAGAGATTTAAGGAACATATATTAATAGTATTTTTGTAGTATGAAAAGTGAATTATAAATGAAGTCATATATGTAAGTCAGGTTTACATACTCTCTTTCTTGAAAATACTAGGTATATTTTATTTTATTTTTTTCATAATGACATTAGTACTCTTCTTTTGGTCATATTTTATATCATCAAATTCATTATATTGCTGTTTACACTTAGGATGGGCCTGGGATTAATATTTTTTGCTTTCTGACGGAGGAACTTTAAACCCAAATCACGTTGTTATTTTTCCATAGCTTATTTAACTTGATTTATAATAAATGCTTATGCAGAACTTTTAACTTACTCTGATAAGCAATTGATATGGGTAGTGTTTTTTTTTTTTCATGAAAAGCATTTTATTAAGGTGTAATCATTAAAACTGAGGTCTGAGGTGTAATCAAAGATGTAAAGTGACCAGGTCTCACTTGCTGTCTTCCGTTTCCCCTTTCTCTGGTGGAATCTGTAGTAGAGCAGAGAAAGGGGGCATATGACACAGCTGAGCCGTACAGACAGGTATGGGGCAGTCCTAGAACATGAGGTGAGGAGGGCTAATGTGATGACTTCCTGGAAGCAGCCCAGGGCAGGCCACTGGCCTATAGGATAGTGATCCTGGCTATGCATTAAAATCAGCTAGATAATCTTTAGAAATACCAATGCTGTGTTTCCCATACACTGAAATTCTAATTTAGTTTTTCTGATGGTAAAGAATCTGATTAAATCAGTCTTGGACAGTCGGGTCGGGGTTGGTGTTTTTTATTGCCTGAATGATTCCAATGATCAACCTGTTTTGAGAACCAGGACTCTGGGAGGAGCCCTGCAGTTGGCATGTCTGGCAAGAAAGGAAGGATAGAGCAGCAGTGGTGTGAAGTATCTGGCTATAAGCTCCTGGCTTCCCAGATCCTGTGTGCAGGATCCAGATGTTCCTGCATGACCTGGTCAGGAGTTTGGAATTATTGATCAGACTTCTGTTTCACAGGAGTCATTTGGAGGATCTGCTCAGGCAGGGTCCTGATGACCATGAGCAGTGGTATGGCAGGAGATGAGGAGTAGTTGCCATTAAGCATCTAAAGGCAGGAGGAGAGGGATCATGGTTTGGAGGACCTAATCCAGGGCACCCACTTATACTTCTACTCAGAGCTAGAGAATGAAACATGTGGACGCCCCCATCCAGTGAACATAATGCCCAATGTACATAGATTTAGACTCTTTGACACCCAGATAGCAACCTGCATAGGAAGTTCTACTATGGAATTTAATGTGAGTGTCTGCATTTGTATTGGAAAGAATCAGTACTCTAATAGAGAACATTAAAACCTGGAAATGCTGAGATTCACAAATTTAAAGCTTGTCCAATTATAATCCTTTTTTTTCCCTAAGTAGGGGCTCAAAAGAGAGATTAGAAAGAAATAGCTGTATTTTATTGTGCTATATGTATAACATAATTTTACACATCCATATTCCAAAAATATAATTACTATACATTTCTTTTTAATCTTGGAGTTGAGATGGTTTTTACTGATAAGACTGAATATAAAACTTGCTGAATTTGAAATGCTGGCAACTGGAAAAAAATTATTTTGGAGACAGAAAGCACATCCTAGCTCTGCCATCTGCCACCTATGGGACTTCAATTATGTCAACCCTAGTTTCTGCATTTGTAAAGTATGAATGAATACGTTTATTATATAAATTTTTTTGAAAATTGTATGTGCTAATACGTATTGAAAAGATACTCTTATAATAAGAAATAGTATGCGAATGTTTAAATTATGTCATAGGAAATGTTGCTTCTTCTTGCCAAAGAATAGAAAATAAAATATACCATACAGTTGGTAAATTTTTAGAACTTGCTTTATTTCAACTTGGTAAAATTATAAACCTCAATCGTGACATATTGTACTTGCCATATAAAAATCTACAAGGCATTTTTATATTTGGTTAATCTCTCCTGTCAGCTCTTGCCCATTATCCATATATGCCCTCCCTCTTATAATCTACTTTCAAGAAATATGGAAAACTTCAAGAGTAAGAGTAGAATAAGTTTACAGTATTCTGTGCTTCATATCTTCTACAAAGGTATATTTTTAAAAAGACATCAAACTAAAGATGAGGCAGGTTTTGGTTGTCAAAAATGACTTAATGAGTTTATTATGTGATATATGAGTTATCATTTCTGTTAGATATTAAATAATATTTCTTTAGATCTTGATCAACATATCCTATAAGGGCTTTGATTTTTAAAACAAAGCATTTGCTTTCAATTTAAGTGAGAAATAAAAAGAGGAACTCCCCATAGAGAATTTGTTTAGGCCAATGCTCTTACGAATATACCAAATATACAGCTCCAGAAAGCAATTTCTCTATTTCAGTTGGCCATGACTTGCCCACTATTCCCTGATTGCAGTAATGATGGTGGCCTCAGCACTGCTGTCCATTAAAATCCATGGATGTACAAACAAGGGAGGCTGAAGATAACAGAATTGACAGACTTATTGGCCCTATTCCATTCTGCAATAAGTATAAAGGTATTTTACTTTCAGCCTTTCCTTTCTATTCCTTGCGTCATTTATCAAATGAAACTGTCTTTCCTATAAAAGGCAAAGTCCGAGCATTATTCACATGTCTGCTTTGCTGATTAGTGACATATTGTTCTGCTGTGCACAAGAATTGGGTGCCATTTATGGAATCCGAACTGGATATTTTCACCTTTAGTGCCTGAACATTTTAGGAGGAGTGGGAAGTTAAAAGGAAACTATATTCAGCTTCTATTTGAAATAGTCACTGACCCTCCCAGGTAAAGAAACTAATCCACTTCAGTAATTGGCTTCTAAACAAATCTATATTATGATCTTCATATTGAATTGAACCTAAGGTAGCTACAAAATTCTGATCATGCATCTTTCATTTCAGGCTTAAAACTGGCAGTAAAGCTTTTCAGCAAGATACAGGATAACTTCTAGAGGGCAAGATAAACTTTAAATAGGAGTAGAATAAAGCAAGGTTTATTATTTCCTCATGGTAGAAAGTCGATCGTGAATATGAGAATTTCATTATTCTTAAAATTTCATCTTGAAATGGTACTTGCAAATTGCTCATTTCTTACACCAATAACTATAATATTTGCTATCTGTAGATGTGGTATTATATTAATTCACACATAAATCAATAATTTTAACATTCCTTAATCTTTGTTTATAGAAGTGGAATGAATTCAGTGTGTCTCATTAGGGACTTGTTTTTTCAGAGAAAAGATTAGGTAAGGCTTAGCAGATGTAGAAAGAAATGAAAGTTAAGTTTTATGATTACAATGACTGAATTTCTAAGACATTTGTAGATACATTCCCCACATTTACCAAAATAGAGTATGTCATGTAAATTATTATGGAATCAAAGACATTAGAATTAATCAAAGATAATAGAGGAGATTCTTGGATATGATCTCATATAATCTCCTCATTTAACTGACAAGTAATTATAGGTAGAAAGGTGGAATGAATTCAACTTTTACAGAATTTATCAGTGACAGCATTACATTTACATCTTTTTTTTTTTTTTTCCCCGCTATTGATCATGATCTGCTGTTTGTTTCCTGAAAAGCTAAAGTCCAAGAAACAATTGCTGATGGTTGAAGAGTTCTGTTCGGGTGAAGGGAGGGAGCTAGATTGAGATCATTATCCAGCGATTTACAATTCTTTCAACTGCTGGTCTGTATGTAAGACATATCTATATGTCTTTGAAACTAAGCATTTAAAGCATTTTATAATAATTGCAGAGAAATTATTGGTATAAAAATCAGCTACTGGTATGTAGGCAAGTTAGTTTACTTTTGCATACATGCTATCAGTATCCTTCCCTTCAGTCTCCTCCCTGCTCCCCACTATTCTGATTCTCAACAGCCATCATTGATACCATGAATTCTCTTCCTGCTGGGGACAGCTATGGCCATAAAACTTGACTCAGGAAACTATTAATGAACTTTCTTTTGTCCTTTTGTGCTTTTCTTTTAGTTTCTTCATGCAACAAAGAAATGGCTCCCTCTTGACTTTAGAAAGGGGAACCAAAGCATCTCCCAGTTTACCTCTCTTATGGCCCCTGTGAAGCATCTTTACTTTTCATCTTTTGGTTTCATTCATTTATTTGGTTGTACATATTCATTTATTGTTATATATTTATTTTTGAAAGTGATTAAGAAATAGGATACTGATATCACCAAGGTCTTTGAAAGTCCCTCTGTAAAGTTCACAATCAGATCCCACACTTTTTAATCTAAGGATAATCTCTAATTTGAATGTTGTTATCATTCCCTTGCTTTACTTTATAGTTTACTACATGTGTATTGATTAGTAAAATACATACTGTTAATTTTGCAAGTTTGAGGTTTTATATAAGTAGCATCACACATTTAGTATTCCTCTGAGACTTATTTTATCACTCAACATTATATTTTTGAGATGCAATTATAATAATGTATAAGACATAGTGTATTCATTTCTACTGCTGCACAGTGTTCTGTTTATGGATATACCACTATTCATTCTTCCATTCTCCTTTCAAAATGCATTTCAGTTGTTTCCAGTTTCTTGTTATTACAAGCACTGCTGTTATGGTCATTCTTGTACAGGTCTTGGTTAACAAAAACAAGGGTTTCTCTAGGTTATAGACTTGTGAATTTGCTGGCTCAGGGTCTGATCTTAATAAGTTTTACTAGGTAATATGAAATTGTTTTCCAAAGTGACTCTATTAAGGTTCTCTTTCATCTACAATGAATGAAATTTTCTGGTGCTGTATCCTGGACTATTCTTGTCATTGCCTAACCTTTTAACTTTGCCAGGCTCATGGGTTTGTTATGATTTCTTACTGTTGTTTTAAATGGCATTGTCCTGAATTCAAATGATATTGATCATTGTATTTTTTGGCCATTCATGTTTTCTCTTCTGTGGAATATCTGTGCTATTTTACTTTACCTTTTCTACTACTTTATTTCCTATAGATTTGCATGAGTTATTTATTTGCTATCCAAATTGTCATATATGTAGCAAATAGGTTCTCCTTGTTTTTGCCTTAATTAGCAGCATTTAAAGGGATAATCACTTTTTAAGAAATACCCATTCTATATGAATGAAAAGCATTCTTAAATATGTATTAGTTTAAAGAAATTTGTATACAGTTGAAAATAAGGGTGATTTAAAAAGGAAATAAAATTTATCTATAGGAAAGTCTGTATTGATATCTTAGGGCCAGCTTCAAACTGTTAACATTAAAATGTTTCATTTTGATAATATTTTAAAAGTTTTACTTTGATTATGCTCAATGCCTTATATATCTTACATATCTAAATAATAAACAGTTCCTGAAAATATATATACAAGAAATTTGTAGCACATTTACTCTATGAAAACAATAGTTGATATCCACCTGCTCCTTAATGCCTCCTTTAAAGGAAAATTTTGGTTGCATCCTGCCAACTTCTCTGATAAAAGTGAATATGGTGGAAGAGTGAGGGAATCTCTGGTTTTAGAAAATGTTCAAGTGGAAGATTTTCAGGTCTATAGCAATCTTTTTTTGGGTGAATTTAGCTTTTACCTATTTTTATTGTTGTACAGGATTTCTCTCCACCCCCATAAAGATCCCACCCCCAACACATGTATACAGCCTAAATATTTTTTTCTATTATTCAAAAATGGAACTCTTCTTAATTGGTAACACATTTTTTCTCTAGTTTTGAGAGAAACTTTTATGGTTTTGAGAGGAAAAGATCTGACCCTCACTTTATCTTTTATTTTGTAACTGAAACTTTTTATGCAGATATGAAAATGCTGATTCTTACTGTTTTGTGATGGAAAAAAAATAAGGGCACATAGCTGTCAGAAGGCAGTGATTTTCAGTCAGCATCAGGCTTGGAAATATTCAAATCTGTGACCTGAAGGTGATAAACTTGAGTTGCCTTCACCCAGTAGCAATCCCATGAGTTTATTTCTTTATCATTTGATTGTCTTAAACTGAGTTAGAAACAGTCTATCATTTTTATGTCAAAATACATCTTTCTTTCTAACCTTTAAACTAAGTAAAAATATTTTCAAAACTTATCTCCTTTTGTAAATAAAATCTCTTATTTGGATTTTAGCTTATTTGGGGAATGGTATTCATCATTGTTATAAATTATATGTTTAGGAAAATAATTTGCTTTGTGAAAATAAATGGTATAATGATTTAATTCTGTGATTCAGGTATATAATATACAGTGCTTTGATTGGAACACCATTTCTTGAATGACCTAGACCTATATACAAATTTTGGCTCCCCACATATCACCTTTATGATCTTGAAAAATTATTTAATTTCTCTGAGCCTTATTTCCTAATCAGTAAAATGGGGTTAGTATGGGATACTCATCACAGAGTGTTTCTGACTATTAAACAGACACCATACATGAACCGGAAGCTCTGGGGGCAAGACTTCCACATTCCATAGCAACGGAAGGTTATGTTTAATAACTGGCCAGCAAACAATTAGGAACAACCTAAATGTCTCTCAGGGAATATATAGCTGAAATGTCAAGTATTTATGTTATGGACTACTATCTGGCAAATAAAATGGGAGACATTATTTTATATTAACACCAGAGGTAGAAAAAATATAATGTTAGATAGAAAAGCAGGTTAATGAGAGTAGACACACAGAAACATACACACAAAAACCCTGTATGTATCGTTTCTGAATATATTTATATCTGGCAAAAATATAAAGTCAGAAACTGTAAAGATACATGTTAAACTGATTATGGTAGTTTTCTCAGGGATGTTAATGAAGAAGTGGAACTGGGGATGAGTACAAATGAGATCTCAAATTTTTGTGCAAATTTGTTTTTTTGCTTAAAATGTTTGAAGCAAAAATATACATATATGTACACACAAATATAAATACATATATATACTTAAATACATACATATATATAATTGTGTGTGTATATATGCATATATATTATATACACATATATATATATATGAAATAAAAGCCACAGGATGAAATAAGAGACTTTGAGATTAAAATCTAAAATTAATAGTTCTAAAGAAAAAAATGATAATCCTGTCTTTTCTTCTCTTTTTTCACCCTCTCTCCTCACTATTTTATGGTTTTTATTTCATAATTTTCTTTTTCAAACAGATGTTATATGTTATTCTATTTCCATAAATATATTCTTTTGAATCTATTCCTTTTAACTTTTGTATAATATATTCTCATGTGAATTTGCCACAATTTATGTATAACTTCCCTTAGTAATAAAATTTCACTCTAATGTACAATGGTGCACCAGCTAAGCTTGCCCATGTCTCCTTGGGGTCAGGTTGAGAAAACATGATTCTCTTGATCTTATAATCTCCTCAGACCATGCTGATTTCTATGCTGTCTTTATATCAGAATTCCACAAAGAAGTTTCAGTTCTTCTCCCAGTCTGTCTTGAACCAATTGTTGATAGGCATTTGTCTCCTCTACTCTGTCAAAGCTGCTATAATCCAGGACACCAAGGCCCTTAATTTGCTAAATGTGAGAATCTATTCCATTTCATCTTACTCATTGGAAACATTTCACACAGGTTTTCAGACACCTTCCTTTCTGCATTTGGTTTCCAGGATACCACATTCTCCTGGTTTTCCTTCTACTGAACTGGCTGTTCCTTTTCATTCACTTGCACTGAGTTCCCTGCATTTCCCCAAACTCTTAACTTTTAATGATCAGGGTGTGGTAATTTATCATTATCTGCATTCATTTATTAGTTGAGTTCGTCTGTTTTACTTGGATTTGTATGTCATCTGTATGCTGATGACTCCAGAATTTATGTATCTAATGTCGTCCTCTACATAATCCCAGATATATATATATATATATATATATATATATATATATATATATATATATACACACACACACACACATATATGTAATAATCTGCTCAATATTTCCACTTGTATATCTAAAATATGTCTTAAACTTACTATGCCTAATATCAAACCCCTTGTCTTCCCCTGAAAACCTCCTCCTCTGGTCATTCTCTCCATCTCAATAAATGTCTAATCTGTTCTTTCATATCTTCAGGTCAGAAATCTTATAGTCATCCTTGAGTATTCTTTTTCTCTTAAACACACAAACCACGTCAGCAAATCTGTTGGCATTCCCTTTTAAATATACTCAAAATCCAACCACTTCTCACCATCTAACTCTATGAAGTTCTGAAACTCTGTTATCCCTCCTTTATATTATAACTGGTCTCCTTACCGTTTGTGCCCAATACCTTAGGCAGAATGATCTCTTCTTAAACATAGGTCAAATCATTGTATGCCTCTCCTCAAAACTCTCCAGTGGCTTCCCATGTAAAACAGAGTAAGTTCAGACTCTTGTGACCTTCAGGCTTCCCATGATCTGCTCTCCTTATTTCTGTAAACTCACCTTTATGATTTTTTTTTTCTCTCAGTTAACATCCTCACAATTTCTCCAACTAGACATGGTCCTTGAATAATACTTTTGCATCAATTTTTCTTTCAATCTGGAATATTCCTCCCTATATCCTTTCAGGTTTTTGTTCAAAAGTCATATTCTCCATGACACCTTCTCTGATTATTCTATTTAAAATTGCATATCCCAATCATCTGCCTTATTTTTTCATTAATACTTATTACTAAATCTATTTCTATCTATATTTGTATGTCTATGTGTGTATTATTCATTTATATTTTGTCTCTTAACTCAGTAACATGTTGATTTTGGTTGTGATAATATCACATATGAGGAACTCAAAGTATTTTGTTAAATGAATAAGTAAATGTTCAAAAAGTACAAATCTATTAGTTTGGTCTAATTCTATATGGAATTAGAAGCTTGTTTAAATTCAAAGGGATAAGAAAATGCAAGTTATTCTAAAAGGAAGTAATCACTTCACAGAAGTAAAACTGAAAAAACTATAACAATATTTATTAGTAAACATGTAGAGAAAAGGGCACTCATATATTGCTAGTGTGAATGTGGAATATCATAGTCTTTTTGGAAATCAATCTTACAACATCAGCTAACTTTAAAACTACTCACTGAATACACATTTGCTGGACAATTGAATAAAGAGACATACCATACTTTATGCTAAATTAGCAGTAGTAATATTTCATATTTTTAATATAATATGATTTCTAAATTTTAATCATGGATATGAATCTTCAAATTATAATAATTCTGGCAAATTTTGTGCAGGTAGAAATTAGACAATTTGATTTCTAGAATTCCTTCAACTCTGACATGTCTGATTTTCTGACACTTTCCAAGACCCTGAATAACAGCTAAACTGATTTAAAAATCAGATTTAATATTATATGATAACCTATATAGATATTCAGTAGGATTACTGAGAATATTAAGAAAAACTACAGATAATTACTTCAAGTAAGTTTAGATTAAATAGATAGGAAAATTTCGTAGTCTTCTAGTAAAGACTATGTAACCAGCAATTTAGTATTAATGCCTTTCAATGAAAATGCCAAATTTCTAAAATAAGCTTGTATTAGCATTTTACTTCTCTTTACTGTTCAGTTACAATTAATCTCTATAATCAGATCTTCAGCTTTATTTTAAACTCATCTTCAGGAATTGATATTTATTTTGGTTTCTGAATCATGTACCTTCTCTCTGAAATTTAATATTTAGTAGGCCAGCTCTTAATTATCTGGAATTCCTAGATATCTAGATTTTCATAAAAATAGTATTGAAGTTTGGGTATAATATTTCTAAATGTCAGATGGAACCAATAGAGTTAATAATAAATGATCTATACCAGGTAACTGATTTGACAAATGTTGCTCTGAGTTCTTTTATCAATACGTGATATCATTTGCATAATTTTATTTGCCTTGAAGCTATTGTTGACAAGCATATTTATTGTTAATTAAAATAATGTGAAGATATTTCCAATTTTCATCTATTAGTCATGTCATAAGCTTCAGTTTAGAAAAAAAAATTCTATATAAACCTTTTCTACATATTACATGTATAACATATAGTAGATAAACATTTTAAGTTTTGTTTTTTATCTCATGTTTGTTCTTAACCTGTGGCTTCTGGAGTTTGAAGGACTGTGTTTCATGATCTGCTTTTCTAAGACTCTCCAATAACCCAAATTTAAGCAGAGGATTGTTGTTAACTTTATTTTAAATTCAGTTCAATATCATATGCAGAGACCACTAACACATCACTGTATCACAAAAGTTGCATGAAAATATATTTCAAAAATGGCTATGGCATGATCCAAAGTTCTTTCATTCATGATTCTACCTGAGTTTACTCCTTAAGGAAATAACATTTTTTTGTGAACTTTAAGTATGAAAACAATAGGTTTGATTTTAATGGAAATTACATTACTTTATAGAATGATATTAAAACAAATTCAGCAAATTCATCATTTATACCCTTTGTTTTTATTTCTCATCATTAGCTAGGCTTAAGGCCTGAAATGAAATACATTCTCATCAGTCTTTCACTGACAGGACACTTTCAATTGCATGCTGTGCTTGTATGCAATAGAACAGTGTGTGTGAACTTGACACTTTCATCACAAGATATGACTCCTGTTGAAATGATGTCTATGCCAGTCACAGAAACTATATACTACAATTACAGCAGGAGCTCTGATTCTGTGAGTTCACCATAGAGATAATTGAAGAAAGCTTTGTTCACCTTCAAAAAGGAAATTCTATCAACATTTGGTATGGAGGGCAATAAACAATAGCATGAAACTCAGTTTACTTGGCATTCTGATAAGGATGATAAAATAATGCTCTTTTTTCTTTGGAGGAATTAAAATTGAAGTGATGGGGTAAGTATCCTATAAACACCAACTTTTTTCTAAACAGCTTAAGGATTTTTTTTTTTTTTTTGAAAGGAAGTGCTATTCATGGGAGGACCAGGAAAGGCCTCTTTGTGAAGGTCGTTTTTTTGTTTTGTTTTGTTTTGTTTTTTTGTAAATTTATTTATTTATTTTTAGCTGTGTTGGGTCTTCGTTTCTGTGTGAGGGCTTTCTCTAGTTGCAGCGAGGGGGCGCCACTCTTCATCGCGGTGCGCGGGCCTTTCACTATCACGGCCTCTCTTGTTGCGGAGCACAAGCTCCAGACGTTCAGGCTCAGTAGTTGTGGCTCACGGGCCTAGTTGCTCCGCAGCATGTGGGATCTTCCCAGACCAGGGCTCGAACCCGTGTTCCCTGCATTGGCAGGCAGATTCTCAACCACTGCGCCACCAGGGAAGCCCCCAGCTTAAGGATTTTTGATACTTAGTTCTACCAAGCTTTATTTTATTTTTTTATTTTTATTTATTTATTTATTTTTTAAATGGATTCCTCATTTTATTTATTTATTTTGGCTGTGTTGGGTCTTCGTTTCTGTGCGAGGGCTTTCTCTAGTTGTGGCAAGCGGGGGCCACTCTTCATCGCGGTGCGCGGGCCTCTCACTATCGTGGCCTCTCTTGTTGCGGAGCACAGGCTCCAGACGCGCAGGCTCAGTAGTTGTGGCTCGCGGGCTCTAGAGCACAAGCTCAGTAGCTGTGGCGCACGGGCTTAGTTGCTCCGCGGCATGTGGGATCCTCCCAGGCCAGGGCTCGAACCTGTGTCCCCTGCATTAGGAGGCAGATTCTCAACCACTGCGCCACAGGGAAGCCCCGCTTTATTTTATTGATCATCTACTATTCACGATAGACTCTGAAAGATTCTGGGATACAAATAAGACTTATCCCTGTCTTCAGAGAGCTCATAGTCAGACATGATAAATACTTAAACAGATATTAACAGTTAGTTATAACAAATTTTTGACTGTTTACTGAGAGTTGAAACATACCATGTATTCTTGTAAGCACAGAGATATTAAGAAGTGATTATGGAAGGTCTCCTGAAAGATAGTAAATTAAAGAGACACCTGAAGAAATCTCTCTGAACACTTACAAGTGTGGTGCTTATACATTTCTGAAGTATTTAAATTATCCTGCATTTGTTACATTTCTTTCTTCCTCCCCTCCTCCCTCCCTGGTTTTAAGGAATTGGTTATTCACTCTATGCATTCTGTCACACTGATCTAAAACCCCGGATGTCACATACTTCTGGAAAGGGCTCTTGAGCACGTTCCTGTCATTTTAATCTGAAGTAGAATGTGCCTGTGGACATCTTGTTTAGAAGCTGCTCTTTTACTCTTGCACGAGCTAATTATCAAATATTTAGAAATTTAGCAAGCCAGTTTTGGGGGCTTGAAATCTTCCATAGTGGTAGCATTTACACCATGGAAGTTGGTACATGCTGGAAATCAACCCTACTATCCTTTCCCACAACCAATTTACTAGTGCACAACTAGGTATACCAAATGGGCCCAAGATTGGTAGCCTAGGCAGATAATATTTTGGCATTCATTCAAACCAGTATTCTTATTTTTTCATCATTAATTCAGTGGAGCTATTGGGTGGTAGAGTGAGAGAGATAGAGAAATATGAGCTCTTGACAGGCTTGAGCTTTTCTGTATACTAAGCAATTTGGTGCTTTACCAGACTTTCTTATTCTACTAAAGAGAGAGAGAGGGAGAGAGAGAGAGAGAGAGAGAGAGAGAGAGAGCGCAATGCTGCTTGATATTTTGACCCTCTTTAGAAGACAATTTAACAAAATCCATGGGATCTAAAGCAGCATCTCAAATTTTTCCTTCTAATCATATGGTTTCCTCTCTGAGCGGAGCTCTGACACAGAGATTTGTCTCCATATTATTGCATTTCTACTCCTATACTTACTGTCCAATGATATGTTATCCCCTTTATAGAGCTGAGCACCAGAAACTTCCAAGCTGGCCTCCTGTTTAATTTATCTTTGGTAGGAGATGCCTGAAGATTAGCAGTGAGTCATAAGGCCAATCTGCTGGAGCTGTGTTGACTGCTGGTGACTTACTTTAACTGATAACTATTCTAAGATAATCCATAATGTTAATTGAGGTGCCTCTGTTATTTCATCTTTTCTACGCCTCTTTTCAGTGTTGCCAGATAAAATACAATATTATTTGTTGTTTATCTGAAATTAAATTTTAACTGGGTGTACTGTACTTTAATTTTCTAAACCTGGCAACCCTACTCCTAAGTTTTAGTCTGACCCGCCAGCCAGACAACGGAATTTTGGAAAGATTATAAGCTTTTCAGATTTATAATCAAAGAAAGTGCAAGTGAGAGGGAGATGATCTTTCTAATCTGCTAGTTCTCTGTGGAAAATTGCTGAGGCTTACAAGCTTACCTCTAAAAATCCTATTTAAGAATGTGTTTTTAGTATACTTTAAGTTTGGAAAAGGAAAGAAGTTTAAATTGGAAAACAAACATCTTTCTCAGAAAAAAAGATACAAACTCACTAAAAACAAAAAATAAGAATGAAGACTGAAATAACTTAAAAATATAAAAGTGTTTTACTTAGAAGGAAATTTTCTAAGTTGTAATGTGTAATTTTAAATGAAAGCCTTTATATGCTATACCTTCATGTAATTATTTGGTATTCCAACATGTGAGGTTTAGAACTTAAAAACATCTCTGTTTCAGTGTCTGGAAGCCTCGTTCTATGGAGTTGGTACTTTGCAGTGGTTAAATTGCAGGCTTTAGGATTGGTCTAGCTCAGTGTGAATTCTATCTTCATTTCCTCCCCACTGTGTGCCTTTGTGCAAATTCCTTAATTTTCTGTATCACAGTTTTCTCATCTCTAAAATGGCGGTAACCAAAGCACCTTACTCATAGAATTTTAGTGGGAAGGTAGTGTGTATAAAACACTTAGAATATGGCCTGGCATGAGATAGGTACTCAATACACATCAAATGTTATTATTATCATCATTATTATTTATAAAGGAAAGAATAGACACCAAATAACCAATGTGAAAAATGTGAAAATGGTTAACAAAGAGTGATTTTAAATGTTTACTATGTTCGAACACAGTGTAGAATATTCATGGTTTATGTTAGTATTTATGTAGTAAGTCCATGAAAAAAACTGGAAAAGTCAGTGAAAAGTGTTCCAGCCATCTGCCTCGACAAGCTTTATGAAGTTTATCTTTTGTATTTGTTGGCAATAAATTGATGGAAAGACGAAAGAGCATACTTCCCATGTTAAAATTTGTATTCTTGATCGAGTCAATTTTAAATTACTAAGGATTTATTGAAATATCTTCATAGCTCAGCATATTCCTCTGTCGTTAATAATATACTTATAGAAGAAATGGCTAGCAGTCCACAATATCAATAGTTTTGTCAATTAAGATTATTGAAAAATACCATCGAAGTACAATCATAAATTGACTTAAGAATAAAATGGAGGCTTTTTAACTGACATTTAAAAATTACTATTACTTTAGAAGAATGGCCTTATAGAAACTTAGCAACCTGCTTTTGTTTATAATTTTCTGATTTTAGCTAGAATGCCTTTTCCAGTGGATCCATTTCCTACAGAATATATTATTTCTTCTTTTCTGTTAGTTCATATGCACAGTATACAAGTAAATGGGATTTTGTTTTCTAACAGGACACTAGCTCTGTAGCTTCTTAAACAGTACTAACAACCACAGTGACATCTTACATGGACATACTTAAATAACAAACAAAGTGATATTTTAACATGGGCACATTTATGAGGGATCATTCTATTCAAGGTCCTCCTCCCTTTCTTTAGTGATCACGGAATATTTCTCCATGAGTTGTGGGGAATGACAACTGTGGTCTTACATTTTTAATTCAGAAAGTTTTTGAGTGACCCAATATAATTTGTTTATTAACTGTTTTCTTTTAAAGGACAGAAACCAAAAAACGAAAGAAAGTATGGTTTATCCTAGTTATCCTAGCAAAATTTGAGTGGATATAACATTCAAAATAAAGTACATTATACCTTTTAATGAAATAACTTGAGTCAGCATTTACCAAACAATTCTCAGTTTCTATACTGGTTTTCATTCACTATTTCTATTTCTTCTTCCCACATGGCCCTTTCCCTCTTTCTCACCCTAATTCCATTTTCTACATGTTAAAAGGCTCTGATGAAAATTTTATTTTTACTAATATTTTCCTCATATTCCATGCCACAGAAAACATATTGGGCCAAACTGACTTTGGTTTTTATGGTGAAAATGCTTTTTACTACCTGGTTGCATTTTGGATTGTTTTAATTATCCTTGCTTTTAAAATGTTATTAGAATATTAATTCTAATATTTTTCTAATATTTTTTAAGTCTCTTAAATATTTTCTCATATATTTACTGCTGTATCTAGAAGAGTATGTCACACAGGCTGTACTCAATACATTTGCTGAAAGTATTAATTGAATAAAACTGTGTATTGATGAGGTTTTTTTTTTAATTTTTATTTTATATCGGAGCATAGTTGATTCACAATGTTGTGTTAGTTTCAGGTGTACAGTAAAGTGATTCAGTTATACATATACATGTATCTACTCTTTTTCAAGTTCTTTTCCCATTTAGGTTATACAGAATATTGAGCAGAGTTCCCTATGCTATACAGTAGGTCCTTGTTGGTTATCTATTTTAAATAAAGCAGTATGTATATACCAGTCCCAAACTCTCAATCTATCCCTTCCCCCCAACCTTCCCCCCCTGAGAACCATAAGTTTGTTCACTCAGTCCGTGAGTCTGTTTCTGTTTTGTAAATAAATTCATTTGTATCATTTATTTTTTTAGATTCTACTTATAAGCAATATCATATGATATTTGTCTTTCTCTGACTTACTTCACTTAGTATGATAATCTCCAGGTCTATCCATGTTGCTGCAAATGGCATTATTTCACTCTTTTTAATGGCTGAGTAATATTCCATTTTATATATGTACAAAATCTTCTTTATCCATTCATATGTTGATGGACATTTAGGCTGCTTCCATGTCTTGCCTATTATATACAGCACTGCAATGAACATTGGGGTGCATGCATCCTTTCGAACCATGGTTTTCTCCGGATTGCCCAGGAGTGGGATTGCTGAGTCATATGGTAGTTCTATTTTCAGTTTTTTGAGGAACCTCCATACTGTTCTCCGCAGTGGCTGTATCAATTTACATTCCCACCAACAGTGCAAGAGGGTTCCCTTTTCTCCACACCCTCTCCAGCATTTATTGTTTGTAGATTTTTTGATAATGGCTATTCTGACTGGTGTGAGGTAATATCTCATTGTAGGTTTGATTTGCATCTCTCTAATAATCAGTGATGTTGAGCATCTTTTCATGTGCTTCTTGGCCATCTGTATATCTTTTTTTGGAGAAATGTCTATTTAGGTCTTCTGCTCATTTTTGGATTGGGTTGTTTCTTTCTTTGATATTGAGTTGAATGAGCTCTTTGTAAATTCTGGACATAAATCCCTTGTCAGTCACACTGTTTGCAAATGTTTTCTTCCATTCTGTGGGTTGTCTTTTCATTTTGTTTATGGTTTACTTTGCTGTGCAAAAGCTTTTGAGTTTAATTAGGTCCCATTTGTTTATTTTTGTTTTTATTTCCATTACTCTAAGGGACAGAACTAAAAAAAAATATTACTGTGATTTATGTCATAGAGTGTTCTGCCTATGTTTTCCTCTAAGAGTTTTATAGTATCTGGTCTTACATTTAGGACTTTAATCCATTTTGAGTTTATTTTTGTCTATGGTATTAAAAAATGTTCTAATTTCATTTTTTTACATGTAGCTGTCCAGTTTTCTCAGCACCACTTATTGAAGAGACTGCTTTTTCTCTATGGCATATTCTTGCCTCCTTTGTTATAGATTAATTGACCATAGGTGCATGGGTTTATTTCTGGGCTTTCTATCCTGTTCCATTGATCTATAGTTCTGTTCCTGTGCCAGTGCCATACTGTTTTGATGACTGTAGTTTTGTAATATAGTCTGAAGTCAGGAAGCTGATTCCTCCAGCTCCATTTTTCTTTCTCAAGATTACTTTGGCAATTTTGGGTCTTTTGCATCTCTGTACAAATTAAAATTTTTTTTTGTTCTAGTTATGTGAAAAATGCCATTGGTAATTTGATAGGGATTGAGTTGCATCTGTAGATTACCTTGCATAACATAGTCATTGTGACAATATTGATTCCAAGAACATGGTATATCTTCCCATCTTTTTGTGTCATCTTCAAAAGTGGGCATAGAGGGAACCTACCTCAACATAATAAAGCCATATATGACAAACCTACAGCTAGCATCATACTCAATAGGGAATAACTGAAAGCATTTCCTCTAAGATCAGGAACAGGACAAGGATGTCCACTCTTGCCACTTTTATTCAACATAATTTTAGAAATCCTAGCCACAGCAATCAGAGAAGAAAAGGAAATAAAAGGAATCCTGTTATTATTTGCAGATGACATGACAGTAAACATAGAAAATCCTAAAGATGCTACCAGAAAACTATTAGAGCTCATCAATGAATTTGGTAAAGTTGCAGGATACAAAAATAATACACAGAAATCTCTTGCATTCCTATACACTAACAATGAAAGATAAGAAAGAGAAATTAAAGAAACAATCCCACATACCATCACATCAAAAAAGAATAAAACACTTAGGAATAAACCTACCTAAGGAGGCAAAGACCTATTTTTGTTTTTAATCCATGAAAGTTTTCCTCAATTAAGTCTTTAAGGTTTGTCTTTGTCAAGGTTTCTTTATAAATAAGGATAATTTATTTCTGGAGAGGAAGATAGTGCCATTGTCTGCCCTTAGTGTGAATCATCTTTTAAATTTTCATACATTTTTTCTTTTTCCCTATACTACAGTAGAGATTATCAAGTTTATCTCCTAATAACATTTTTATACTTTTTTAGACTTTGTGAAAAGTTTTAAACATATGTAGAATGAGAGCAAATGTTATAATGAACCACTCCCCCCAGCTGGTAGCATTCGCCAACTTCAACAATTATCATCATGAGCCATTCTGTTTTGTTTAGACCACCAACCACTTTTTCTCACTTGATCAATGGATTATTTTGAGGCAAATCACAAAATTGTTTTTTGAACATAGTCCCAATAATCATGGCACACTTACAATATTGACAGTAATTCCTCAGTATCATCAAATACCCAGCTATTCATCACATTTCCTCTAATTGTCTATGAAATTTTGTTGTTGTTTTTTGGGAAGTTTTTTTTTTTTTTTCTTTTCAGTTTGTTTCCATAAGAATCTAAATATCATAATTCAAAAATTACCGTTGAATTTTATGGAGATTCAAATATTTTTTAAGGAAATATTTCTTAAATATATCTTTCAGTATTTAGTCTTCGGACACTCCAGTTTGTGAATGTTTGATCCTCGTTACTTACCTTATAAATTTGTCATTCCCTCATAAATCATTTTATTTTATTCATTTATTTTTTATTTTAATTTTTTTCTCCTGATCACCTTCTTTATTGCTTAAGGAAACATGCATTATGTTTATCTTTCTATATGTTTATTTTTAATTTAACTTTTATTTCTGAAATATTTTTTCTTTTATTTCTAATTATTTCCTGAGTCCTGTCATCACACTTTTGAGTTTTCTAATTCTGGTTTTTATTTTCTTTAATATCTTATTTTCTTAATGTCTTTTAGCTTACTTTTAAATAGATAGTTTATATATTTTACAAATTTTTGGCATGTTTATGGCAAGCTCTTATTATCTTTAGGGATATATTTTGCTCCTTATTCTCTCTAACAAGAACTTATAATAGATTTGACCTAATCATTTTAGCTGTCCAGTTTTACAAGAAATTAATTACCTGGACTTTTAGAGGAGGCATGATACTGAATAGTTTTTCTAACATTACAGCACTCTTTCTTATATTGCTTCTATGCAGTTTTTTAAAATGTAGTTTACTTTTTCAGATCTCCTACCTATTTCCTCCCCAACCCCTTTTTTCCATACTTTCTTAGTTTCGAATCTCTATTGTATTGTTCCTGCTCAGTTTTGATTCAATTCCCAGCAGGTGATTTTCACTGTGGGGTTTTGTTATTACATTTACTGGTGACATTGTAGAATTAGGATATCAGACTTCTCTGGGTCCTTCAAACCTTACTGTCCAATTCTATTGGAATGTGTGAATCTCCTTCCATGTCAGCTGCCCTTCTCACACTGGTGATCCAGGCTTTACAATGAGCATCTCTTGGCTCTTCTGGAACTCTGTTCAGTCAGATGTTCCATTGCATCCTCTTGCACAGCTGTGAGCACAACACAGTGGCTGCTGTTGTCAGTGTTTGCCATCATTGGACTGTATTTTTAAGCTAAGGGGAACCTGGTCATCTAGCTTTCCGTTTGATGCTGTGTATGGATTTTTGTTTTGCTATCCTTGATCCTCTATCTGTTTTTAAATGGAGAGCTACAGGTGATTGAAAAAAAATGCTGCTGCTATCTTCTCATCCCCTCCTCACCAGATTTAACATATAACGTGTATTCAGATATCTAAAGTGCATTTTTTGTGATTTAAGATAATGAAGGAATAAGAGGCTGAATTTTACTATTATATGTAATTTTCAAAATATTGTGAAAAGTCATACATAGAAAGGTATAAAGAATAATGAGTTAATATTTATGAACACTTCTCATCTGAAGAAGTGTATATCCTGACACAATCATATTATTCTTATTTGGACCCTCTCTAGAAATAACCACTATCTTGGCTTTTTTCTCATTCCCAAGCATTGTTTTATCCTTTTAATTTTATATAAATGGGATAATGTTATTTAAATTTGTCTGCAGATTGATTTTTTTAACTTATTCTGATGTTGATAGCTTATTTTTATTGATATATAGAATTACATTTTTTCTATATACTACAAAGTATTTGTCTGTTTTCTTGTTTATGTGCATAGATATTTTCTAACATTTGTTTTTCCAAAAGCTTTGACTTATCTTTTCACCTTTTTATATTTTCATTTATCATTCAGAAGACTTGAATGTTAATGTGATCAATTTTATCAGTCTTATTTAATACGTCATTTTAGAATTTATAATTTCTCTAGACATTCTGCCTACCCAGAGATCATACAAATAATTTCCTACATGTATTTTAGAAGCTTTAAATTTTACTTTTCATATTTAGTTTTCTAATCTGTCTGGAGTTGTTTGCGTAACAGGGGGATTCAATTTTTTTCTCCTTTATGAATAAGCAATTGTTAAAGCAGCATTTAAATGTTCATCACTGATCTATAATAGCATATCTTTCATAATCCAAGGTTTCATGTATATTTAGGTCTGTTTCTGCACTAGTTAATTAGGTCCATTCATCTATTTGTTTGTGTGTGAGCCAGTGTTGCAATGTGATAATTATGATAGCTTAATAATTTCTCAGTATATAGTAGTTCAAGATCTATAAACATATTCCTTTCCCTCTACTTAGACTTGGCTGTTATTGACACTTGGTTGAGTTCTATAAATCTTAGATTTAGTTTGTTTGAAGTCCACGTCCATAGTCAGAAATCTTTTCTTACTTTGATTGGAATTATACTGAATTAATAATTAATATGGGGAGAAGTTTGTAGGATATTATAAACAATTGAGTTATCTATACCTTAACAAGACATACTTTCAATATAGTTAGGTTTGTTTATATTATGTCAAGACTTCTTCAACTTCTTTTTATTAATGCCTAATTATTTTTAGAATATGCATACTTCCATTGAATTATTTAGCATTTTAAGCTCAATATCTGTCTATATCTTTACGGAGCCTATTGTGGGTTAAATTATGTCTCCCAAATAAGGGTATATTGAAGTCATAACCCTCAGTACCTGTGAATGTGACCTTATTTGGAAACTGAGTCTTTGAAGATGTAATCATGTTAAGGTCATACTGGATATGGATGAACCCTAAATCCAATGATCCAATGGCAGGTGTTTTTATAATAGAGAAAAGAGAGGGAGATAGAGATAGACACATACAGAGGGAAGATGACCCTTTGAAGGAGGCAAAAAATAACAAGCCAGGAAGTGCCAAGGATTGTTGGCATCCGCCAGAGGCTAGGAAGAGGCAAGACAAGATTCTTTCCTAGAGCCTTCAGAGGGAGCATGACCCTGCTAACACTTTGATTTCAGAGTTCTACCTTCCAGAACTGTGAAAGAATAAATGTCTATTGTTTAAAGCCACCCCGTTTGCAGTAGTTTGTTATGGCAGCCCTAGGAAACTAATACAGAGTCCTTGTGTTTTTGAGGATAGCTTTTGACTTATTATAAAAATGCTATAATTAATAGCAAAATCAATTTAAATTTTATATAATTATTGTACTTGATCAAGAGAGTGCATGTTATATATGACTAAAGGTGAAAGAGCACTGATGATATTTTTTGTGTGCCTACTATTTGCTAAGATCTATACTAAGTACTCTACTTGCATTACTTAATTTGCTAGTCACAGCAACCTCATGAGGCATTAATTACTATAATCCCCCTTTTTATAGATGAAGTGATCAAAGAGGGAGATTTTGTTTTCTCCCTTAACACTGGTTGAATAGCCAAGCCATGATGAAATTTCAATTCTGAAATTAAATTAAGAGTTTTTAAACACCTTACAATGACTACCTTTCCTTTGCAGGGATTCAAAGATCATTAGAAAGTAAAGGGGCATTATTGTTAATCATGCTTAAAGGTTTAAGTATTTTATTTAAATAAATATTTTTTAGAGCTACAATATATGAAAGAGGGCAGAATTTTCTGGACCTCTGTTTGCTTGTCCTCATGCCCATGAAAACTCAGGTCTTTGCAAAATACAGAATTAAAACAGACATCTTATGGTGTATAATCTGTAAAAATACTGAATCACTATGCTGTACATCTGAAACTAACACAATATTGTAAGTCAACTATACTTCAGTTAAAAAAACAGACATCTTCATTTTACTAATAAGGAAAATGAGACTTTGGAAACAAAGTGACTTGTCCACAATCATATCAGATCCTGACAGAACTCAGATCAATAGGAGTCCTGCTGAGAAGGAGAAGACCAGACAACACTTTTTACAGCATAATTGACACGGACCATCTGGGCTTCATGCTTTTCTTTTCACCGATAAAATAGGGAGCCCAGGCATTACTAAGCAAACTATCCCACAGCTGCAGGCAGTACCATGAACAGCTGTATGCAATGTGCATTTTATGCAATAATACAGATGTTCTCCATTATAAATATTGCTGAGACGTTACATGCCATTTTAAATAAAGATGAATTACAAAGGTAATAACTGACAATGATAGACTACGTATCTTAGTTATGTATAAAACACATTGTCTTCCATGTGTTATTTTTTTAGACCTTGGAAAATGCAGATTTCTTGAGCCTAATGAGGAACTAATGAATTTGAACCAATGGCTGAGAATTTTCTTTTACTTTTTTTCCTTGTATCTAATCACTGGGGAGATGCACTGATCTTAGGTGATCACAAATAAATATTTCAAATTCTTTTTTTTAATAAAAACTCCTAAATACATAGAGCATTGCAGTCTGGGTTGTGTAACAACCTGGCTTCCCTAAGGTGCATCAATGCCTTCCAGCATTATTTGGTTATATGTTTTGTGAACTTTCACATGATGGAAGTATGTTAGCTAGAATGAGCTGCCCCTAGTCAACACCCATAAAGGTCAGAATATCCCCTGTGGTCATATTTCCTGGAAATATGTTTGGGATGACAAATGACGAGAGAAGGGTTAAAGTTAGACCTTGAAGATTTTGTAAGAAAACAAAACAATCAGAGTTGATTGAGATATATGTCTAAACACAGATTACATTTAATGCTATCAGTATATCAGTCAATTTGTAACAAGCAGCCATTGACTGTTGTAGTGTCTAACTCACTGATATATATAAGAAGTATTTTCATATTTGTCTGTACCTCTCTGAATTCCTCTACATGGAGGATTGAAATAGCTCTCATGTGACAAAACAGGAGAGGAGACTATTATACCCTTCTGCCCTAATAGCTTGTGCCTCAGGCTGTGGATGAGCTTGAAACAGCTTGATGTCATCTTAATGGAAGTCAGTGCTATTATAACAACTAGAGTTATTTTTATATTTCTTGCAAATTTTACTGTCACCATATTACTGTCTGACATCTTCTGGGACCATAATTAGACAGTAAGTGTATTGAAAGCAGCTTGCTTCTTTTCTTTAAAATCTTAAAGCTCCCAAGTTCAGATGAATGTTTGAAAAGTCCTGCTTTGAGGAGGCATAGCCCTATCTTGATACTGAACCTAGAGCCTTGCCTAGTCTGATGAGATATGAGAAGTTTCTTCCATACCAGCCAATGGGTTTAGACAGAAACTTTGCCTCAGTGCCCTGGGGTAATCTATATGGTATTTAAATATGGCTGGGGCACAACAATAAAAGTCTTAAAGGAAAACTTAAAAGGAGAACATCTTCATGACATTAAAGTAGGCAAGATTTATTAAACTGGACACAAAAAGAATTAACCATAAATGAAAAAAGTTAAGTTGGCCTATATCAAAATTAACAACTTCTGTAATTAAAGGTACCATTAATAGTGTGTAACAATAACACATAGGAAATGAGAAAATATTTATAAATATGTATATATGAAAAATATCCAGAATATATGAGGAAGTCCTAATAAATATGAAAAAAAGATTAGTAATCCAATAGGAAAAATGGGGAGAGACATTGAAGACACAGTAATGAAAATATCCAAATAGCTAATAAAGATATAAAAAGCCATCCAACTTCATTAGTCATTAAGCAATGCAAATCCAAACATCCAATGTAATACCACCAGAATGGTTAAAATGAAATAGAGAGAAAGGTCAAGTGTAATGAAGATGTAGAGTCAACAAAATTTTCCTACAATCCTGTGGGTGTAAAAATTATTACAATAACTTGAGAAAATTGTTTATCAGCATTTACTAAATCTGAATTGCATATTTCACAATGCAGCAATTCTATACCTAGGTATATACCCAGAAGAAATATGTATACAGGCTTAATGAAAGACATGAGGTAGAGTGTTTATAGCAGCACTATTCGTAATTGCCTCAAACTAGAAATTATCCAGATGCCCAGTAAGAGAGTAGTAGATAAATTGTAATATAGTGACACAGTGGACTACTGTTCAGCAATGAGAATCAATGACCTACAACTATACAGAAAAATATGGATGAATCTTACAAAATACTCTTGAGTCTGACACAAAGCATACATACAGTATAGTTTAACTTATAAAAGTAAAAAAAGAAAACAATTAGGCAAAACTAATTTATGCTTTTATGTTCAGGATAATGGGAACTTTGGGGAGATGCTAATGACTGAAAGGAATCATTAAAGAGGCATCAAAACCCTGATAATATTCTGTTTCTTATTATGGGTCCTGATTACATAGGTGTGTTTAATTTGTGAAGAGTTATCAAGATGACACTTATGATGTTTGCACTTTCATTTTATATTACAATTCAATAAAATGTTAAAAGTAAATACCTTTCAAGTGTGAGGTACGTATAAGTAGACTGATTTTTCTGCTCCTAACCCCACCTCTTATTTTCCTGCCTAACTTGCTGTCTGTCATGGGATTCTGCTTCCATTCTATCACTTGAGCAGTGTTTTGTTCCAGACAGTCATGTATGCTACCTGGAGCTCTCCCCATTCCCATACCGTTTCTTTTTTCACCTGGAGCTGGATCTTACTTCTAACAAAACTTGCACATCACTCTGATGTGCCTCGCTACCACCAATGACGTAAAGCCCCTCCAGTCTTGTCAATTTCTGCTGCTCCTTTGTGGATACATGGGCACTGAGGTCTGAACCGGGCATGGGTTTTCTATGCCCCCTCAAGGTTGAATGATTTGAGATGCAAATGTTCCCCCAGAAGGAGACTTTGGGAAGAAAAACATAATGATGAGTTTATTCCCTGATGAGTTTATTCTGCTCCTATCTAAGCCACTTCTAGGACACTCCTTCTCACTTGTCTCCACACAGATTCAGATACATTTTACATCTTAAACCTCTATAAGAAGAGCCCCACTTGTCTCGCTATGTATTTTTCTGAAATATTGTCTAGTTAAGTTAGGAATTAAAATTATTAGGCAAATATAACTCCTTCCTCTATTGTTATTTAAAAGAAGTAAAGATTTATAATTTGTGTGACGTTGTAACATTTAAAGTTTAATAAGTTTTATATAAAGCATTTTGAGGCAGTATCAAATAAGAATAGGAGTTCCTTTCCTTTGACCATATAAAAAGTTAATCTGTATTAGAAGCAAGTTTCAAAGTCATTGGCGACTTGCTCTGATAAGTTATCTTTCACAATTCACCACATTTCTCATTTAATAGGTACTTAATAGGCAGAAATGGATAGTTATGATCAGCGAATTACTTTATTTTTTCTGGCCACTTATTTCAAACATGCTTTATCGCATGCTAATTTTCCACCCTATGGGATCTTGGGTAGAGCCCATATCAGTCTGTTTACTTCCAGAAATTAGAAATAATTAAGAATACAAACAAAACAAAATAAATCAAAGTATTTGTTTTCAGGGATTCAAATTTGGGACAAGTCTAAATCAAAGCTTTGCTCTCACCATCAATCTTCTCCTTGAACCCTCAGCTCAAGCCTGATCTGCTTTTCCAGGGCAGTAGGAAAGAATGCTGTGGTCTCTTCTGGACCCTCCATGTTCTGTTTAACTCCACCCGTTAGCCCCTCACTCTCAGCTTCCGACTCATGTAGAGGTGGACTGGTAAAGCAGAATGAGAAGAATATGGGCAAATATTTCCCTACTTAGCTGACACCTGTGGTTCAATATTAGCTGGTGAGAAATAGGTGTTCTGGTGCTTGCTCTTTTGTGTGGAATTATTGGTGCATCTTTTCAAAACTGTGAAAAGCCTTCTGAATTTCACTGTCCCCTGTTGTGGTGATACATTCTCTGGCTGACTTTATATTAATCAACTCACAGCTATTAAACTGTAGTGGAACCCCATACAGATTCTTTCTTCTGGAACCCCTTTTGCCCCAGTAGGTGTTTCTCTTGAGCAGTAGTAGCCTTTTAAAACATGTCAGTTCCTGCTACCTTTGTGGTATCTACCTGGCCTTAGGGAACTGAAGTATACTCACCCACCAACCACAGGAGTGCAGCTTGTTCCCATTATTGTCCTTTTTTTTTTTTTTTTTTTTTTTTTTTGCAGGCTGTTAAATGAAGCCTCTTGTCTTCAGACTATTTCGGATGAAAATCATTTCAGGTAGCTGTGCCCTACCTCCAACCTCTATATAACGGTTCTCCCAAGAATGCTCTTGACTTTTGTCTTTTTAGCCACCCTGCACAGGCTGAAGAGTTTAAGCATCTCAGTCAGCATGTTTTCAGGTAGTAAGCTATGAGCTTCCCTCCAAGCAAGCATCCACAACCTCTGGAAGTGTTCTCTCGGTGCCGCCTTCACTTGCCTTGAGGTGGGATGGGCGAGGGGGCACCCCCCTCCTCTCCACCATGGGGATGAAGAGTATTTTATACTCAGTATTCTATACTCCTAGCAATTTCTTTATAACAACTCCCCACACCCCAGTTAATAAATCCTTACCATGCTTGATGTACACTGGAGACTAGTATTAGTTACTAAACCTGACTGCCTCATTCTTAGTTAGTCCCACATTTATGTTTCTACGTTTGCTATTTGGAATTGTGTGCATCTGTACCTCATGCACTTCAGCTTTGAAGCTTTGATGAAACTCTAGTAAAGTTCCAATTGACATGTTTTTATATATCTAATATTCTAGTGCATATTTAGAACATATATTTCCTTAAGTCTATAAACTACATCTATGATTTTATAGACCAGTGCAGTCTAATAGGAATATAGTGCAAGCCACAAATGTTATTTAAAGTTTTCTAGTTCAACTATTAAAACATTAAAAAGAAACAGATGAAATTAATCTAACAATACATGATATTTAACCCTGCATATTCAACATATAATCATTTCAACATGTGGTGAGTATAAAACTATTAATGAGACATTTTATGTACTTTTAAAATTTTCAAGTATTTAAATTCTGGTGGATATCTTACACTTACAGCACCCTCACTTCTAAGTAGCTGTATTTCAAGTGCACAATAGCCACAGGCCCTAATGGCTACCATATTATACAGTGCAGACAGAGTCAACTAACTTCTTAGAGGAAGATCTAGGTCGTATTCATCTCTTTATGCATTTGGCACAGGTAGGGAAATTGTTAAATATAAGATGAATAAATATGTGAATTAATTTATGAGTACCTATAAGAAAAGTTAAAATATGTTATTGTGAAGAAAGTTATAAGAAACTTTCATCCAAGAGTCCCGGGGTTTCATTAATATCATGCAAGAGAAATATCTGACTATTGACTCATTAAAATAATTAAAAGTTAAAAGTAAGAGGAGAGAATAACATTGAATTAGGAATTATTGGATAAAGTACTAAGGAGTTTTCAGTTCCTTAAAATATGATTTAGAGTTGGGATTGAGTCACTTAAAAATAAGTTATTTTTAAAGAAAAAGCAAACCAAGTAGAATATCCCACTGGTTCCTTCAATATAATATAGTTAAGCATGTTAGTGGTGATCCTGGACCTTCCCATACTGAGGCTATTGATGTACCATCCTTCCTCTGTTGTCAGCTCATGCTAACTCTAGGTCAGGTTACTAAGAGGAAAAGTCCAATATTTTATAGCTACTTTATTTATTTATTTTATTTTGTTTTTATTTTTGGCTGTGTTGGGTCTTCGGTTCATGCGAGGGCTTTCTCTAGTTGAGGCAAGTGGGGGCCACTCTTCATCGCGGTGCGGGGACCGCTCTTCATCGCGGTGCGCGGGCCTTTCACTATCGCGGCCCCTCCCGTCGCAGGGCACAGGCTCCAGACGCGCAGGCTCAGTAGTTGTGGCTCACGGGCCCAGCTGCTCCGTGGCATGTGGGATCTTCCCAGACCAGGGCTCGAACCCGTGTCCCCTGCATTAGCAGGCAGATTCTCAACCACTGCGCCACCAGGGAAGCCCCCAATATTTTAATTTAGTCATTTGGTCCACAAACAACAATAAGAAGCACACAGTAATTTCTATTAAAAGTGTTTTTGGTAAGAAGAAGATGGTACAATTTGCACTTTCCCACATTTGCTTTCTCACAATTGTTTCAGGATAAGCCTTCCACTGCTTATATATTCTATTTCTGTTTCACTTAGTAGAATTTCTGAGTTACACATAAATATAGTTAAGTTTTACTGCCAGGCAAGCCTACCCACAGACGATATTGACATTTATATTCTTTTGAATCTGCAGGGGGCTATAAATGTTTTTACTACCTTCCAGTGAAACTTGAAGGTATCCTATTGATATCAATCAGATAATTTATAAGAACAGTAGTAAATTATAACCAGAATGAGTATAAGGACTATTTTGAGATAGTCTATTTTCTTTTGTCTTATCCAGAATAAAAAACATATATTTGTACAGAGAACATGAGATTTGGCGACTGGTATTCCTAAGTTCAAATCCTAGCTGAATTTGTATCGCCTTTGGCAAACTACTTAAGTGTTCTAACGTCCATTGTGAAAAGTTGTTGTGAAAATTAAAAATAAAACAGCAAGTGTTTATTAGCAGATAGGAGCTACTCAATGATTGGCCACTTAGCTACTTAGAGATTAGCTCTCATTTGAAGTAAGGTAGTGATTGGGAAGTTTCCGTTTTGGTGTTGGCATTTGAGCCGGTCTTTAAAGAATATGTATAACTGTGACAGATTGAACAGGGGAGGAGGAAAAAACAGAGAAATATAGCTATGAAAAATGTTATTACTGAAATTATATGACTGCCAGTTTTAAAAACTTAAAAATTCAACTGAACCTGTTTTTTCTCCTCCTGGTCCACACCGTTCTTAACCCCTTCATTAGTGATTTGTCAGAACAAATCTTAAACCACTTATAAACAAAGTCAACAACTTTTAGTCTGTTATTTTTTGTCTGGAAGATTGCCATTGAGATTACCATTGGAGATGTTAAAGTATTTTTTGTTTGTTTGTTTATATTTCCTTGATAAGGTCTTAATGATGTTACCCTAATATTTTTTCTATCCTTTACTACACATTTACTTTCTAGACATTCAAGCAGTGCATCCTGAGATGAATAAATTGTTGATGTTTAAAAATATATATATATATATAAAATAATTATCAAGTAGGCATTAAAATTGGAATAAAGATTTAGAGGAAAAGGCAAGCATATTTCTCCGAAATTAGTGGTATAAACTACTGTGATTCTAGGTTTGAACACAAACTGATTCTAAATATATGGATTGTAAAGTGAAGGGAATAATTTTTAAGATGTGATTTCATTTTCAGAAGTTGGATTGTATTGTTGGACTATATCCAGAATTTGTTTGTAACATTTCAGCTCAATTCTATCTGCTTTTAGAAGGTCATGTGGTTATAAAATGTAGGATGTAAGGTTTCAGTTATACTTTTCTAAGGTAGTCAAATCATTGGTTTAATCAAGGGTATTATGAACAATAATTATTTGTTTCCCTGAATACTTATATAGCATTTTGATATACTATTAAAGAATCATATGCCATATATTTAGAACTGCACTGTAGTTTATGACTTTTGACTTATAAATTTAGATTTGAATCCCACTAGAAAAAAAAATCACACTAAAGATGTAATCTTTAAAGTTCTAGCCTACTTCACTGTTTTATCATATAGTGTATTTTTATACAAGGTAAAGAAAATAGAATGTTTGGAATTAGAATTAGAATATTAAACTCAGTGGAAAGTACAAAATGATGAAAGATTTTCATATTTCCATGGAAAATTGCATATGATCCCATTATCTCCTATAACCCCTCCCTCATAAAGCAGTCATTCAGTAGATGCATTTTATAGTTCTGTAAAAAATTTTTAGTTTATAAGTTGCTCTGGTGTAGGAAGCAATCCTAAAGCCCTAGGCTAGAGCAGGATTAAGGTTCTTGAGAATGAAAGAGCTATGTAATATTTTTGGCATCTGGGAAATTTCCAGACATTACAGTTGTATTAGGTCAAATAATCGAGTGATTTTCTTTTTAAATTTTAGTACTTTGCAGATATACTGGAAAAAAAAACAAAACCTCCAAACACCAAATGGAACTTATATAATAAAGAATGGTGCTTATTTCGTTTTTCCAGCCAGGGGTTAAGCCACCAGTGTTGTAAGACACTAACACTGGTTATTTTCTGGCTATAGTATCTAAAAAGACAACTTCTGAAGGGCTATATTCTTTCATTTCTTTTTCCTAGGTTTCATGATATGTTAGAATAATTGCAATGCATTTTTAGGCCCCTTGATTTGGAGTTAAGGACAGAGGCAAATCTCAGCTCTCAAATGTTTTAAGTTAATTTTGAGTATGACCTTAGCATTTCTATATGTATCAGTATTCTTCATACAGTATTCATGTTAGGAAGTTGCTAGAAGGAAAAAGGAAAATAAAGCCCCAAATCCAAAACCTTATCATTCCTTTTCTTCAGGTCTCATTATCTATTTCATATCAACCAAAGAAAGAAACTGCAGGTTTTCTTCTGTTTCAAATGTCTCTTTATCTGACTATGCCTGGCATATGAATTCTCTTGAAGAACACACCTTACTCTATGCAAAACCTTCCAATAATTCCTCTTTGTTTAATTGACCATGTTTAAGCCCTTCAGCTTGGCATGGAAGCCTTTCTTCAGTTTATGCAACAGCCATACCTTCATCATTTCATGCATTCTCCTCAAATACATTCTGTGCTTTCCACTGAATCTGTTTCTTTCCATGTTCCATGCTTCCCCCTTTAAAAAATTCATTTTATTTAAAAATATATACATCAATAAACATTCAGATTACAAAGTGCAAGAGTAAATTGCAAATACATTCAAAATCATACCATCAAATGACATTGTTAACATTAGCCGAACATTGCCTCAAACATTTTTCTAAGCATATTTAGAGAGTGTTAGCTGGCCAGATGGGCAAGCAGAAAAAGCAAGTCACCTATTCAATGGGAAAAATAGTCACAGGTCTCCAGAAATTTTGCATTTTACTGGATGTTATAGTTAATGAAACAATGTCCAGATGATTTTTTAAGTAACTTTGATCTATGAAAATTATATATAGTTACATGGTTATTCAGGCTTAATGAAAATATTTAAGCATTCTTACACATGAAAGATCTCAAGAAAGAGTCTTCCTGGCACCTGAATTAAAAGAACACCTACCATGAAATCAATTGTAAAATGTAATAATTGTTTTCTTTGCCTTAACTGGAAATGTTAAGAACTATTATTTCTTCTACTAAGGAAACATTAATCTGAAGTTCATAAATTCCTGAAAAAATTTTTTCTGTAAAATTCTAATACATGGTCACATGCTTACATGTAATACAGCCATACTTCTCAAAATAAGATAAGACAAACAATGGCTTGGAGAAATCTATGAAATTATAGTTTCTCAGTGGTTTGAAAGCTAGAAAAACTATTTGCACAAGAATAATACATTTAGTTTTACTGAAATTTAAGAGCTTTATTTATTTACAACTTGGCTGAGTTTCATCAAGTTGTTTTTTTGGTCCATGTTGTTGTTTCTTTTGTTTTATTTTGTTCTGTGTTATGCCAGAAGAGCTCAGCAGATTTATATTACTGAGATCTTTAATGGTGAGGATATTTATCTTTTGCTTTTACTGGTTAATAGCAGTGTGGATGGGTATCATATTCTGAGGCCAACTTTTCATTACTTCAGAACTTTTAGGAAATTCTACAAATATCTACAGACTTTTACTTTTCTAATGATGGATAAGGCCCCAAAGTCTCCTGCATTCTTCCCCCAATCTCCCCAACCACTACTTGTAGTCACCTATTTAGTTCTTTTAATAACCTGATATTCTCTATCAATCTGAATATTCAGATTTTCTTTCATTTCAGGGATTTATTTCTGCTATTTGTCTTTGAAAATTTTTAGTTCTATTTTCTGTTCTCTACTTCATGGAGGCCAATTAATTTTATCAATTATCATCTTTTCTCTCTAATTGTTTCACTCTGTGTTTTATTGTTATTATTTCAAGAATTTTTTCTAAGTTAATAGTTGAATTTTCAGCCATAGCTATTCTCCCACTTGTAGTTTCCAATTTATTTTATTGTGAAACACAGACTTTTAGTTTCTGGTCTGGCATGTCAGGAACTTGGAAGTTGCACTCTGTCCTAACAAAAAATAAAAGGCTAAACAAACTAAAAAATCAGCAACTCTTTTTATTAGATCTGTCAGAGAAAAGAGGTCACAGAGCTAACTGCTCTTCCTAAAATTTGAGAGACACAGAGTTTGAGAATGAATAGAGAGCATCACAACTTACTGGAGCAGAAACTTATGAACAGAAACTTCCATGGGAACAGTGCCAGGGTAGGGAAACCAAAACTGTAGTTGACAGATTGATGGAGGCTCAATGTGGACAACTCTGAGAGTTAAAAACTCTAAGACATTGCAGTCATAGAGGAACCCTCACGTTTCTATGAGTTTTACCTTCAGGAGCTGTAACATATTTATTTTGTGGATATCAACAAACTAATTCTGAAGTTTAAATGGAAAAGCAAAAGACCCAACTAAATATTGAAGGAAAAGAACAAAATCAGAGGATTGACAATATTCGACTTCAAAATTTTCTATAACGCTACAATAATCAAGATAGCATGGTATTGGCAAAAGAACAAACAGGTCAATGGAACAGAATAAAGAGCCCAGGAATAGACCCACGTAGATATAGTCCACTGATCTTTGACAAAGGAACAAAGGCAATACAATGGAGCAAAGATAAGCTTTTTAACAAATGGTGCTAAAACAACTGGGCACCCACATGCAAAAAAAAAAAAAAAAAAAAAAGCCTCTAGACACAGAACTTAGATCCTTCACAAATGTTAACGCAAAACTGATCATAGACCTAAATGTAAAATACAAAACTATAAAATTCCTAGAGGATAACAGAGGAGAAAATCTAGATGATCTTGGGTAAAGCATGACTTTTTCAACACAACCTCAAAGGCATGATCCATGAGAGAACAGATTGATAATCTAGACTTCATTAAAATTTAAAACTTCTGCCCTACGAAAGGCAATGTCAAGAGAATGAGAAGATAAGCCACAGACTGGGAGAGAATATTTGCAAGAGATATATCTGATAAGCAACAGCTAGCCAAAGTATACAAAGAATTCATAAAACTCAACAATAAGAAATAAAGAGCCCAACTAAACAGTGGGCAAAAGAACTGAAAAGACACCTCACCATGAAGTTATAAAACTAAAAAATAAGCATATGAAAAGATGCTCAATGTCATATGTCATTAGGAAGTTGAAAATTCAAACAACCATGAGATAATACTACAGACCTATTAAAATTATCAAAATCCAAAACACTGATAGCACCAAATGCTGATGAGGATGGACAGGAACACTCATTCATTGCTGATAGGAATGAAAAATGCCACTTTAGAGGACAGTTTGGCAGTCTCTCATAAAACTAAACTTACTCTAACCATATGATCCAGCAATCATGCTCCTTGGTATTTACCCAAGTGAATTAATAACTTATGTCCACATCAAAAACTACACATGGATGTTATGGCAGCTTTATTCACAATTGCCAAATTGAAGGCAATTAAGATGCCCTTCAGTGGATGAGTGAATAAACAAACCGTGGTACATCTAGACAATGAAATATTTTTCAGCACAAAAAAGAAATGAGCTATCAAACCCTGAAAAGACATGGAGGAAACTTAAATATTACTCAGTGAAAGCCAATATGAAAAGCTATATACTGTATGATTTCAAATATATGATAAACCCCCAGGAATGGCAAAACTATGGAGACAATAAAAAGATCAGTGTTTGCCCAGGATTGGGAGGGAGGGAGGAATGAATAGTAGGACACAGAGGATTTTTATGTCAGTGAAAACTATTCTGTTTGATGCTATAATTGTAGATCTGTGTCACTATACATTTGTCAAAACCCATAAAGTAAACAACACCAAGAGTGAACCTTAATGTAGACTGTGGACTTTGAGTGATGTGACATGTCAATATGGGTTCATCAATTTTAACAAATTTGCCACTGTCCCATGGGACGTCAATAGTGGGTGAGTGTGTGTGTGGAGACAGGGCACATATGGGAACACTGTACTTTCCACTCAATTTTGCTGTGAGTCTAAAACTGCTCTAAAGAGTAAAGTTTATTAACTAAAAATAAGAAGAAAAAGAAAAAAAGAAAAGCAGTTTCTGACAGCATAGAACTAGCCTCGCATTGCTGTTTAGTCCTTGATATTTCTAGGAGCTGGACTTGTATCACTTGGCCTTGGTGTTCTCCTATTGAACCCGAATAATTTCACAGAACACCGACATCAGACAAGGTCACTATGTGACCCTAATGGATCAACACAAGATCAAGACTACCCTGTAATCATGTCTGAATGCAGATAAAACAACCACTTTATCCATACTGTAAAAATGGCTCAATATTTTCCTATCTTGCTTAATATAAGTCACTGGTGTTTCCTTTCAATTACATGTTTCGTCTCACTTCACTCTTTCTGTCTCTCTGATAAGAATTGTGAAGGTAATCAATAGAATTACCCTGCTTTCTGACAGCATCCAATCCAGAGTAAAATCTTGCTTTTTTGAAGCCTTTCCCCAAAACACCTAACACAAGCTCAAATCCTATAATAAATTCTTTCTAACATCCTCTTCCTGAGACATCCCATGGTTGCTCAAGGTGTGAGATCTCCATCATTGAAATGCATCAATAAGTTCAACTTTGTTCAACTACTGTTGTGTCTCTGGTGGTCTTTGAATGAAGAACATCAATAATGATTCCTTTAATAGTGTAAGTCTGATTTTCTTAGACCTCCCATCCCTCCTTTCCACCCTCTCTGTATTTTCATATAGTGTCTGAGTTTTCCATGTATTCAATTCATTTTCATATTAAATTATCCTAGGGCACAAAGCATTTTGGGAAAAGATATTCCTATTCCTAAATCTATATATTATTCCAGACTAGAGTGTTTTTCTTTTTTCTGCCTACTATGTTTCTCTTTTACTTATTTTCCTAGTCTGCAAAATTTCCCTTGGCATCCATTTTTCAAGTTGATTATGCTTCAGTTGGTAGCACTAGGCAACATTTAATTTGTTCGTAGTTAGCATGAGTAAATTATTGTTAACACCCATCCCCCCTCATCTGAGAATTGTTTTTCTTCTTCTCTTAACTAGTTTGAGCAATGACTACTGTTGTATTTACTTTGTGGTTGGAGATAGAGTATTGTAGTGCAGTACAACTTTGATGGGCCCTGTTGCCAGGTAAAAGGTATCATATGTATTATTTACATATGTTAGTCAAAATCCACTTCACCTAGTTAGATTTTATTCTGTCATTATGGAGAATATATCTCGGTTTTAGATAGAGGTCTCATAATAGTGAACCTTTAAAAATAGAAATTCCTTGCAATTTTTCCTCTTTTGCTGAAATTCTGACCATATGTAATGGTTGTCACAGTTTGTTTTTCTGGAAATTAGATAATACTAAGTGAGAGATGTTAGGAATTTATTGGTGCAGTCTCTTTTTCCATCTGGAGTGGAGGGAGAAGGATAGAGCCAATAGACACTGAATCATGGCTGAATCTTTTCTTTTTTTTCCTTTTGTTGTTTTTCTTCTTACTAGTTTTTCCCATTTTTATGGTATGAGGGTTCCTTCTGCAATTTCCTCTGAATAGTCCTCTCTTTTTATGATCTTCTTTATGTTTCCTCAATACTGAAGGAGGGATTATCTGTGATTCAGCTATGTGTGTGTGTGGGCGCGCATGCCTGTGTGTGTGTTTTTTTTACCATCTCTACCTAGAATTTCAAATGAAGCTTCCGTTATATTCCAACTCCCTAAAAAACATTTTTCTTTTTATATTTTTAAAAGTTTTTCATCCATGAAAATTTCCTGATTTTAGCTGAAATAAATTTTCTCTTCTCTGAAATCCCTGGCATGATATTTAAGCAATTTTCTAAATACGAATTCTTTAGGAAGAAAAGATAATATTTTATAATCTTTGTGTATGATGGAAAACCTACAAAGATATGTAGTATATAGGTTGTTTCAGAATGAGTGTTTGATAAAGAATTTAAAAGTGTGAAAAAAATTATCAGAGACTCAGTGCAACCACTGAAATTATTTTAAGAGCTATGTATTTCTTTAATAATAATAGTCTTCTCTCTCTCTTCTCCATTTTCTACTTTCTATCTTCATAATATAACAGTGTCTATGCTGTGATTGATAACTTCTACTATCTTTCTTCACACTCACATACAAAATATGAAGTATAAATATATACAAACACATATTCATGCCATGTTTTCTCATGAATTATTTTTATTAAAAAAGGATTATTCATCACAGTTTTGTTTTTTTTTTTTTTTTTTTTTTTTGCAAGCTGGCTTTCTTATTCATTAATGCATCATGGACTTCCTTCAGTCCATCCATCAAGTTCAATTGATTTAATTTTTTAATTAAATGGTTTTAAAGTATTTTATTTAGTCACGGAATCTTTATAAATATTTTATTTCTCCAGGATATTTTCTTAAAAGCAAAATTGTTAGATCAAAGGGCATGCACATTTATAATTCTAAAAGATATTGCGAGGTTAAATTCTAAACAGCAGTAGACATTCACAAATGTATGATTAATGTATCTTCAATGTATGGTATTTCTAAATCTTTTAAATCTCATGGGTAAAAAATTGATATATCACTGTATAATACTTTATATTTCCCTGGCTGCTGCACAATTCAGGTTGTTTTCAAATGTTTATTGATTCTTTGCAGATTTTTATATTGAATTGTTTCTATTTTTAAAATCAGTTAGTATTAACTTTCCGCATATTAATGTTAACTCTATATTTCCTAGGTGTATTGCACATGTTTCCCCAGGCCACTGTTAATCTTTTAGCTTTTTAAAATTCATAGTTAAATTTACCTTGCTTTTTTAATAGTGTTTGGGTTTCTTGATTGGATATAGTCCTAAATTCTGTCCTAAAATAATTTATCATTTGTATTATGTTTAAAATTTTAATTTATGTAGTCTTAAAATAATTATATGTGATATCAGGAAGTGGTTCATTCACTGTTTCTATCTGATGCATGATCTCTGGGACTGACACTATTTGCTCAACATACCATTCTTTTCCTAATCCATTGAAATGCCAAGATATTTGGTTACTAATTGCCTCTTTTACACTGACATTTCTTTGTGGAATATTCTTCTGTTATACCAATCTATTATTATTTTTATTATTGTGGTGAATCCGTCTCAATTTTTGTTTCAGTGGTCCTATGGTTACAAGTTTTTAGGTCTTAGGCACTTTTGCACAAATTTTTGACCATTATTAGATGTTTAAGCCCATTAAAGATTATTTATTTGACTTACTTGGTTAGGAGTTAGTAAGGTGAGCTTCAGTCCCATGAGTTCCATCATTCATGGCTTTTCCATGGAAAGAATCTCTAATTATAGCAGCAGTAGGGCACACTTTCAACATATGAGATAGATGCTGAAAGGAAGAAAATGTTTGAATAAGAGGAAAAAGAGAAAAGAAAGTGTGTTACGTACAGTACTAATGCGCTCCATGTATTTTCTTTTATAACTTCACTTTGGGAGAAGATATTTTTTTCACTTTATAGGTGAAAAGTGGAGTTCATGATAGTTTAGTATGAGACACGACAACATGGATGCTTTTATACTGTTGCACTGTGTCCCTGTCAATACGCTCATACATGCAAGTCAAACAATATGCTCATACATGCAAGTCAAACAGGCCTAGATGGTGTTGCTTGGGAGAATTCTCGACCTTTGTTAAATAATTAAATTTCTGCTGTTACTTGCCCTGGAATATGCTACATTGAGCTGCATGTGTGAGAAACAGCTAGACTGCAAAACAGCCCTAGCAAGTCTGAGCAGCTACCTTTTGGGATTGTTCATGTGAATTGATTTGAAAATCACACCTTTCCCCAGTAGTGAATTTCATATATGTCACATGGCTTACCTACATCTTAAATCATGCATTCCCTACAAACGGCTGGGGAAAAAAGCATACAATCTTATTTTTGTGATGTAGTAATAGAAAATAGAAAAAAATGTATTTTTAGGTAGCTGTAGATGTCGTTGTGATGACATTATACTGAAGGTTTGAACGTAGTCTGACAATTTGATACACATACTTTCACTAAAATAATAAAAATAAATTAGTATTTACTATTGATGACATTCTAGAATGGTTCAATATTCTCATTCAATTTATTTTTTAAAATTTGAGAAAGGATAATTAAAGATAACTTATTTATATAACAAAGTATAGTCCCACCTGAGAACTGCAGATATATACCTTCAGTTTGAATCTTGGGTTTAGTTATTTTTGAGAATTTAGGTTTATAGAGATTACGTAAATTTCCCAGAATGATGTAATAACACTTCTTACTTATATAATTGGAAGGTCACCATGAAGTTATATTTTCTGAGACTAGCATGCACTTATTTTTTAATAAAAATTGTAATTTTGTATTTATTCATGATTAGTATATTTCCCTATAAACCGGGAGTGCCATAAAGGTAGAGATCTTATGTCTATTCTCACCATTGTCTTATTGCCTTATGTAGGCATGCCACATAGTAGGACCTCAAAGTTTATAGGTTAAATCAATGAAAAACATATGAAAAGGGATTAGTGCAACGTCTGACACATGATCAGTATTACTTATTAAAGATAGCTATTCATTTTAAAATGCTTTATAGCCCACAATATATTAAAATTTGGTCTTTGAGATTATACATGTCAGTACTTATACTATGGGGGTGTATTTAAGTCTTAAAATTTCAACTGATTTTAAATGAATGATGAAAAACAGAAAAATGTGATTAACCTAAAAACTGGTTTACTATGTTTTAGCCTGAATCCCCAAAGAGATTTATTTTCAATCTAGTTGAATTAAAGTTATTAAAAATGGTGTTGCTAACAAGATACTGAGGGGCCATTAACTATAGAGATGCTAGAAGTCTGCACAATAATAAATGAGATCAGTTGAATGTCATAAGCGCTCTTCCTTGATATTGTTATTTTAAATTACTGCAAACATAGTGATAATTAATTACATTTCCTGAGACTATAAGCTCACTTTCTATACTGAGAACTGAAAACAAACATGATATTTTATAGCAAAATGCCAAGTGGCACTTGTTTTTCTGTAAGTGTTCCCTGGAATAAGTATTTGAACAGGATAAAGATAAAAGGGCAATGCCAAAAAGATGATTTATTTCCCAATTGTTCATTCCTTTCCAATAAGCAAACAATAGCGCTGCACATTGAGGGAATTCACCATTTTTGGCACAGGAAAAGAAACCTGTACTTCCTCAAGATTTCTTTTATTTTTTGATACCAAGTTCCTTTTAAGAATTCAAGCAAATTTTGATATTTTGAAGGTCTGGGTCATTCTGAATCTCTCTTGAACTTATATCATGGAAGGGCTAAGTGATTCCACTTTTCAAATAACTGTTGTCAAAAAATAAGCAGTCTAATAGATCACTAATATGCACGTCTTGCTCAACAAATTCCTAATGTGTGATAAGTATTACATGGCATCTGATGCTTTTGTTTGATCAACATTAGTACTAAGTGGTGTTTCCACAGCAAATGTGAAACTAAGATCAACTGAAATCAATCTCTGATTTGAACATGACACAACTCTTACTTGGTAAAAGAAAGAAATTCCAGATTCTGGTTCCTCTGGATCTGCTCAGCCTAGATAATTCTCATTGTTTCCTAAAGAAATTAAAACCTCTAGCACATTGCTCAGATCCCTCAGATAGTTGATGGCAGAACCCAAATTAATATCCAGGTTTCTCTACTTATAATCTATTGCCCTATTCAGTACACAGCAGAGAAGCTATTAATTAGCAACTTGACTCAAGCTTTTTTTTTTGTCAAGACAAAGTATTTAAGTCAGATGTTCTTCTTTGAACAAATCCACATTTACCAATGAGATATAGAAAAATGTATGCACATTTTTAATTCTTAGAATCTGATACTAATACATTCTCCTTCTGACAAAAAAATTGTTTTCCTATTTATATGAACTTACTGAAATCATTAAATGATTATGTCACGATACAATCACAAATTAAACTTTGACTCATGAATTATCTAGTTTTCCTTCCCATTTAAAATAATGGATGTGTAATTCTTAGTCTAATAGTAATTGCAAATAAATATATGAAGACAAATATTTGAATCTTTTTTTCATTTTAGTATTTACCATTTATCACAACTGTAATTAATTCATCTATATTTTTAACTCAATTATTGAACTTTGGTTTTTTAAGAGCGTATTCTAAGTGATAGATAAAGTCAAAGCAAACATAGGACAAGTTATAAGAAAATGTCAAATCAAAGTTGTAATTTCAAAGTTTGCCCATTTCAGTTTCCTTCAAAACGTTTTCATCATATGGAATTAATATTCTTCATCTGTTTCTTGTGCTAATTTTCTCTTCCCACTGGAACACAGAATGCCAAAATCATTAATTTATTAATTTTCCTTAAAATTAAAGCTTAGATGAATGTTCTGGCCATATGGTGGTTCCCTCATCATATATTCATTTTGTTCAGAATGTGCACCCTTTGAACTTAAGAGCTGGGCCAAGTTATAATGAAATGTTTGGAGAATAATAAATTGAAAATACAACCAGAGGTACTTTTTCTGTGCCCATTGTCTCCCTAGTGCCATTATTTTGTCCAATAATACTGAGTTTGGGAAACCATGAGATGTAGCTGATACATTTTTATTTTTAAGCCTGAGACACCTAATGATTTACAGTGATAAGTATCTGCCCACAATACTGCCATCTCTATTTTTCAGATATGGTGCCCAACCAGGCAGAGGTCTGGGCCCACAGCTCTTGTAGCCCTCTTTTTATTTCTACCTACCTGCATAATTTCACAATATCATGGTCATCCCTTTCTGTTCTTTACCCCAGACAAGAGCTAGAGATAGGAACAGCTACCAAAGACTATCAATATTCTTGTAAATCCATTAAAAAAAAAGGCTAATTTATTTTCTTAACAAAGTGTATTTAACTGTTTAGGCTTATTCTCAAGAATTTGAAAACCATTTGTGCTCTTCAGGTTCTAAAAGAATAGCCTGTTGAATTTCTTGTATGTGCTATTTATTTTGTAGCCTATAGAAACATGTTCAATGAATAATACTAAAAGTCAGTATGGCTGGTATGGCTTAGAAATTAATCTAGTAAATGTGATGATAAAGCTCATGAAAAATATAAATCAATGCAATACACAGCCAAGAAGTATAATCCTGGGGGACTGGATTCCTTGTTTCCTTTCCGTTTCTTCTTTAGTTAGCAGGGGTGGCTTTGCCTCAGCTCTGGTATTTTGCTCCAAGTGAAATCAGGTTGTAATTAGCAGTTCCTGTATAACTAGGTGGATGACGTTGGTCCTCATAGTGTATGTTTAATGCTATATAATCTCAAAGGCCAAATTTTAATATAGTGTGGGCTATGATGCATGTTATAATTTATTTTTCTCATTGTGTCTTTCCTATCCAAAACCTGTATTGTCCACATTCTTAAATATCATGTTAATGCACATCATTATGTCTAAGGTATGTATGCATTTTACTTAGAGTTGGTTTGTTATAACACATGGCTTGTTCCTCCTAACTACATAAAACATTTTTACTATTGCTTTTGCAGTTTTACTGCTCAACATATTTGGGTAAAATATTATGTACTGTAAGATGTTCTTGATTATCTCTCTGGTGTTATGTTTTTATTCCTTGGTAGTTTTCCTGTTATTTTGGCCATTTCAAGAAAGGCCAAAAATATCCCAGGAATATTGACATGATTTGGAATTGATAGCTACATGGCCACAAGGTCAAAACCGATTCAGGGCTTAAAGGGCATTTGTGTGTGTGTGTGTGTGTGTGTGTGTGTGTGTGTGTGTGTGTGTGTGTGATGTGAGTGTACAGGTGGGAGAGTTATCCCCAGATATCTTGACCCATAGAGATACCACCCAGGCTGTCTTTATAGTTCACATTCTCTATGCTTTGTTATCACCACCTGCAGGTTTTCCTGTCTCTCACCTCTGGGGGAGCCATCAAGTCTATTCTCAGTAAAAAGGAGAGGTTCTCCTTATTCTTCTTAGAGAATCTCCCTAGATTTTTTTTAATTAGAAAATTTGTTTCTTCTTGTGCCAATTATTAAAATGCCTTTTCATGTAACCGTAACTACATTTTCTCTGTTTTCAGTCAAATCCTTTCAATCCAATCCATAGTTTTGCAAATGTGTGCTACCTGCTGAGACAAGCTCAAAAATGTTCCTCTCTTTTTTTTTTTTTATTCTTACTTTAATGATAATGGAAGAGTTACAGGGACATAATAAGCAGTTATACTAAAGCCCAAGGCTATAAAAACACATCCTTAAGATGGAGGGAATTAGAAGGTGAGGGCAGCATGGACAGATCACCTATACCACCTCTATTGATGTCTAGATGTATTTGGACTGTCCAAAGTTGTAGTATGGGAAGGCCTAAAGGGGCAGTGGAGGTGCATGAGAATGATACACACCAACTTCTGAAGAGCGTCTCCTGGTAATTTAGACTAGTTTAAAGGGATAATGAGTTGAACTTTAGCTGTATCCTTTACTGAAAAAGGATACCTCAGTGAAAGACAGCAAATTTTTTATCATCTGTTCAATATCAGTGGAGAGGACATATGTGGTTTATTGTTTTTTTGGAACTTCTATGCAAATCTGAAATTTTTCTTAAATTAGAAAAAGTTTTTAGTAAAGTTTCATCATAAAAGGGACTAAATTATTAACCTCTTTTTACTATCTGTGTTGGATTTCATAATGGGTCAAAAGCATGTCTTTGCATTTAGCCAGCCTAAAACTTACTGAAAACAAGGGCATAAGATGAACAGTGTGCAAAATAAATGGTGTACAGTTGACCCTTGAACAACACAGGTTTGAACTGTGTGGGGTCACTTATATGTGGATTTTTTAATATAAATATGTAACACAGTACTGTAGGATCTGCGGTTGGTTGAATCTGGGCATGTGAGACTGTAATTACAGAGGGCTGACTGTAAAGTTAACTTCCAGTATGCATAGGTTAGGGGCACTGACACCTATTGTTCAAGGGTCAATTGTATTTTGAAATAACATATAAGGATTGACATTTAATGAAAACTCATAGTATTAGATTATTCAAAGATGCCAAGTGTATTTTGTTAAAATCTAGTGTTGTTTCCCTTTGTCTCGTCCTTTCTTTTTTTTTTTAACATCTTTATTGGAGTATAATTGCTTTACAATGGTGTGTTAGTTTCTGCTTTATAACAAAGTGAATCAGTTATACATATACATATGTCCCCATATCTGTTCCCTCTTGCGTCTCCCTCCCACCCTCCCTGTCCCACCCCTCTAGGTGGTCACAAAGCACTGAGCTGATCTCCCTGTGCTCCTAACTCTTCTGATCACTTAGTAACTATTTAGATTCTTGTCGTCCCTGCCACCAAAATTCATACACACACACATATGTACACATACACGCACATTTAGCTTCTCTTGTAGAGCTACGTTTTGCTAGGGAAAAAAGCCTCTAGTTGAATGATTTAAATGCTAAATCAATCTCCCTCTCTCTCTCTCGTTTAAAAATATTATTCAACTATGATTTAAAGATACCTTAACTTGTCCAAGGTCACATAATCATTAAGTGCTAGAGCTTAGATTTGAACTCTCACTTGATGGCCATTTGATTTCCTAGAACTGAACCTTCAGCAATGCTGTACAATTCACACAGCACTGTCATCCATCTTATCCCATCTGAGTTTCTACAGACTGTGAATTGCCTTTTCAGTTTAAACAAGGGAGAAGCTGGGGGTCACAGGGCTGTGGGCTGAGAGGGAGAGAAATCCCAGGATTGGTGAGAGGACTTGGAAGTGATATCCAAGATGCCCTTTGATGTAGAGGCAATAACAACTGAGGGATTCACTTTTTGAGAGACTCTTGCTATTGTAGAATGTATTAATGAACAGATGACAGGATGGGAGGCTCTAGATTATCTCAATGAGGTGGTTGTCTTCTTTACATTGGATTTATTTTGTGTCTTCAACCCATGGTGGGAGGGCTCAGCTAGGAACAACCAATGAAAAACCTAGCAGATGAATTTCTCTTGTCCTCCTCATCCAACACTTTCATTTTTCAGTGCTTTCTTCATAAGTCATGTTACGCTATGCACGTGCCCTGGACCCTCTTGCTTCCACTGAGCTGGTAGTATGCTCTATTCAGACTGCCTTGTGATTAGATCTGTTATTCTGTCCCACACCCACTCTACATTCTTAGTGTAAAAAAACAGTGTAGACAGCAACAGTCAGCTCTACCCACCACCAGAGCCTCCCATCAAGCCTCTTAGATAGCCTCAACCACCAGAGGGCAGACAGCAGAAGCAAGAAAAACTACAATCCTGCAGCCTGTGGACCAAAAACCACAGTTACAGAAAGATAGAGAAGATGAAAAGGCAGAGGGCTATGTACCAGATGAAGGAACAAGAAAAAACCCCAGAAAAACAACTAAATGAAGTGGAGATAGGCAACCTTCCAGAAAAAGAATTCAGAATAATGATAGTGAAGATGATCCAGGACCTCGGAATAAGAATGGAGGCAAAGATTGAGAAGATGCAAGAAACGATTAACAAAGACCTAGAAGAATTAAAGAACAAACAAACAGAGATGACCAATACAATAACTGAAATGAAAACTACACTAGAAGGAATCAATAGCAGAATAACTGAGGCAGAAGAACGGATAAGTGACCTGGAAGACAGAATGGTGGAATTCACTGCTGCGGAACAGACTAAAGAAAAAAGAATGAAAAGAAATGAAGACAGCCTAAGAGACCTCTGGGACAACATTAAACGCAACAACATTCGCATTATAGGGGTCCCAGAAGGAGAAGAGAGAGAGAAAGGACCAGAGAAAATATTTGAAGAGATTATAGTCGAAAACTTCCCTAACATGGGAAAGGAAATAGCCACCCAAGTCCAGGAAGCGCAGAGAGTCCCATACAGAATAAACCCAAGGAGAAACACGCCGAGACACATAGTAATCAAAGTGGCAAAAACTAAGACAAAGAAAAATTATTGAAAGCAGCAAGGGAAAAACGACAAATAACATACAAGGGAACTCCCATAAGGTTAACAGCTGATTTCTCAGCAGAAACTCTGCAAGCCAGAAGGGAGTGGCATGATATACTTAAAGTGATGAAAGGGAAGAACCTACAACCAAGATTACTCTACCCGGCAAGGATCTCATTTAGATTTGATGGAGAAACCAAAAGCTTTACAGACAAGCAAAAACTAAGAGAATTCAGCACCACCAAACCAGCTCTACAACAAATGCTAAAGGAACTTCTCTAAGTGGGAAACACAAGAGAAGAAAAGGACCTACAAAAACAAACCCAAAACAATTAAGAAAATGGTCATAGGAACATACATATCGATAATTACCCTAAACGTGAATGGATTAAATGCCCCAACCAAAAGACATAGACTGGCTGAATGGATACAAAAACAAGACCCATATATATGCTGTCTACAAGAGACCCACTTTAGACCTAGGGACACATACAGACTGAAAGTGAGGGGATGGAAAAAGATATTCCATGCAAATGGAAATCAAAAGAAAGCTGGAGTAGCTATACTCATATCAGATAAAATAGACTTTAAAATAAAGAATGTTAAAAGAGACAAGGAAGGACACTACATAATGATCCAGGGATCAATCCATGAAGAAGATATAACAATTATAAATATATATGCACCCAACATAGGAGCACCTCAATACATAAGGCAACTGCTAACAGCTCTAAAAGAGGAAATCGACAGTAACACAATAATAGTGGGGGACTTTAACACTCCACTTACACCAATGGACAGATCATCCAAAATGAAAATAAATAAGGAAACAGAAGCTTTAAATGACACAATAGACCAGATAGATTTAATTGATATATATAGGACATTCCATCCAAAAACAGCAGATTACACGTTCTTCTCAAGTGCGCACGGAACATTCTCCAGGATAGATCACATCTTGGGTCACAAATCAAGCCTCAGTAAATTTAAGAAAAATGAAATCATATCAAGCATCTTTTCTGACCACAATGCTATGAGATTAGAAATGAATTACAGGGAAAAAAACGTAAAAAAGACAAACACATGGAGGCTAAACAATACGTTACTAAATAACCAAGAGATCACTGAAGAAATCAAAGAGGAAATCAAAAAATACCTAGAGACAAATGACAATGAAAACACAACGACCCAAAACCTATGGGATGCAGCAAAAGCGGTTCTAAGAGGGAAGTTTATAGCTATACAAGCCTACCTAAAGAAACAAGAAAAATCTCAAGTAAACAATCTAACCCTACACCTAAAGAAACTAGAGAAAGAAGAACAAACAAAACCCAAACTTCGCAGAAGGAAAGAAATCATAAAGATCAGAGCAGAAATAAATGAAATAGAAACAAAGAAAACAATAGCAAAGATCAATAAAACTAAAAGTTGGTTCTTTGAGAAGATAAACAAAATTGATAAGCCATTAGCCAGACTCATCAAGAAAGAGGGAGAGGACTCAAATCAATAAAATTAGAAATGAAAAAGGAGAAGTTACAACAGACACCGCAGAAATACAAAGCATCCTAAGAGACTACTACAAGCAACTTTATGCCAATAAAATGGACAACCTGGAAGAAATGGACAAATTCTTAGAAATGCACAAACTGCCAAGACTGAACCAGGAAGAAACAGAAAATATGAACAGACCAATCACAAGTAATGAAATTGAAACTGTGATTAAAAATCTTCCAACAAACAAAAGTCCAGGACCAGATGGCTTCACAGGTGAATTCTATCAAACATTTAGAGAAGAGCTAACAACCATCCTTCTCAAACTCTTCCAAAAAATTGCAGAGGAAGGAACACTCCCAAACTCATTCTATGAGGCCACCATCACCCTGATACCAAAACCAGACAAAGACACTACAAAAAAAGAAAATTACAGACCAATATCCCTGATGAATATAGATGCAAAAATCCTCAACAAAATACTAGCAAACAGAATCCAACAACACATTAAAAGGATCATACACCACGATCAAGTGGGATTTATCCCAGGGATGCAAGGATTCTTCAATATACGCAAATCAATCAATGTGATACACCATATTAACAAATTGAAGAATAAAAACCATATGATCATCTCAATAGATGCAGAAAAAGCTTTTGACAAAATTCAACACCCATTTCTGATAAAAACTCTCCAGAAAGTGGGCATAGAGGGAACCTACCTCAACATAATAAAGGCCATATATGACAAACCCACAGCAAACATCATTCTCAATGGTGAAAAACTGAAAGCATTTCCTCTAAGATCAGGAACGAGACAAGGATGTCCACTCTCACCACTATTATTCAACATAGTTCTGGAAGTCCTAGCCACGGCAATCAGAGAAGAAAAAGAAATAAAAGGAATACAAATTGGAAAGGAAGAAGTAAAACTGTCACTGTTTGCGGATGACATGATACTATACATAGAGAATCCTAAAACTGCCACCAGAAAACTGCTAGAGCTAATTAATGAATATGGTAAAGTTGCAGGATACAAAATTAATGCACAGAAATCTCTTGCATTCCTATACACTAATGATGAAAAATCTGAAAGAGAAATTATGGAAACACTCCCATTTACCATTGCAACAAAAAGAATAAAATACCTAGGAATAAACCTACCTAGGGAGACAAAAGACCTGTATGCAGAAAACTATAAGACACTGATGAAAGAAATTAAAGATGATACCAACAGATGGAGAGATATACCATGTTCTTGGATTGGAAGAATCAACATTGTGAAAATGACTATACTACCCAAAGCAATCTACAGATTCAATGCAATCCCTATCAAATTACCAATGGCATTTTTTACGGAGCTAGAACAAATCATCTTAAAATTTCTATGGAGACACAAAAGACCCCGAATAGCCAAAGCTGTCTTGAGGCAAAAAAATGGAGCTGGAGGAATCAGACTCCCTGACTTCAGACTATACTACAAAGCTACAGTAATGAAGACAATATGGTACTGGCACAAAAACAGAAACATAGATCAATGGAACAAGATAGAAAGCCCAGAGATTAACCCACGCACCTATGGTCAACTAATCTATGACAAAGGAAGCAAAGATATACAATGGAGAAAAGACAGTCTCTTCAATAAGTGGTGCTGGGAAAACTGGACAGCTACATGTAAAAGAATGAAATTAGAATACTCCCTAACACCATACACAAAAATAAACTCAAAATGGATTAGAGACCTAAATATAAGACTGGACACTATAAAACTCTTAGAGGAAAACATAGGAAGAACACTCTTTGACATAAATCACAGCAAGATCTTTTTTGATCCACCTCCTAGAGTAATGGAAATAAAAACAAAAATAAACAAGTGGGACCTAATG